>NC_069501.1:624151440-624423940 GCF_027579735.1 Bombina bombina
GAGAGCTCTGTATTTATTCTAGTCCCAGAGCTGTCTCGCTTTCCTTGCAATCCTGGCAGTTTAGATACTACCTCTGTAAGGGTATGATTCATAACTGCCGCCATGTCTTGCAAGGTATACGCAATGGGCGCGCTAGATGTACTAGGCGTCCCCTGAGCGGGATTTATAGGATCTGACATGTGGGGAGAGTTAGCCAGCATAACTTCCTCCTTGTCAAATTCTTCTGGTGATAATTTTTTTAAAGCCAGAATATGGTCTTTATAATCTATAGTAAAATCAGTGCATTTGGTACACATTCTAAGAGGGGGTTCCACAATGGCTTCTAAACATAATGAACAATGAGTTTCCTCTATGTCATACATGTTTAAACAGACTAGTAATGAGACCAGCAAGCTTGGAAAACACTTTAATAACTGTGAACAAGCAAAAAATAAAAATGGTACTGTGCCTTTAAGAGGAAAAAAACAATCACAGAAACTGCAAAACAGTGAAAAAAGCAGTAAATCTTACGAAATTTTTACAGTGTGTATAATAGGCTGAAAGAGCATTGCACCCACTTGCAAATGGATGATTAACCCCTTAGTTTCAAAACCGGATTAAACCCCCCCCCAATATAAACGTTTTTAAACAGTCACAACAAACTGCCACAGCTCTACTGTGGCCCTACCTGCCCATACAACGACTTTGGAAGGCACAAAAAACCCTTTAGAGAGGTCCTAAATGTTCAGGGGACTCCTTCAGGGAAGCTGGATGTCTCAAGCTACAAAAACTAATGCTCATTTTAGGCGTGAAAATAGGCCCCTCCCAACCTGTACTCCCCAGAATAAAGTTTTATCACCAATATGTAATAAATGTTTATACACTTCAAGCAAACGTTATATCTATTCATTAATGTGAGTAAATAATAAAAATATTACCCTTTACAGCAAGCATGATACCAGTCGTTATTAAATCACTGTAATCAGGCTTACCTTAAATAAATCCGGTATTGTCAGCATTTTCTAGCATATTCATTTCTCTAGAAAAATTTAAAACTGCTATACCTCAGAGCAGGAGACCCTGCACGATATTCCCCCAGCTGAAGTTACCCATCTCTTCAGTTATGTGTGAGAACAGCAATGGATCTTAGTTACAACCTGCTAAGATCATCAAAGACCACAGGCAGACTCTTCTTCAACTTTCTGCCTGAGGCTAAAATAGTACAACTCAGGTACCATTTGAAAATAACAAACTTTTTATTGAAGATAAACTACATTAATGCACCACATCTCTCTAGCTACTTCCCTTGTCGAGAGCTGCAAGAGAATGACTGGGAGGTGGCAGTTAGGGGAGGAGCTATATAGACAGCTCTGCTGTGGGTGATCCTCTTGCAGCTTCCTGTTGGGAAGGAGAATATCCCACAAGTAATGGATGAATCCGTGGACTGGATACACCTTAACAAGAGAAAATGTATTCATTTTGAAATAACTTAAGCATTTATATATACTAATGTAGTTATTCATTTAATTTATTGCAAATCTGAAATGCATTTCCCATATCCATATATAGATATTTATACAGTCTGGGTATCAATTAAATCTTTGTGAATTATACTGTTCATATAGATGAATTTCTAACTTCTCTTTAAAATCACGATTTAAATTTTTATATGCTTTCAGCACTGATAGGGTTAAACATGTCGCTCTGTTAGCCAGCATAGATGTTTATATAACACAGAAGGTACCAATTTGCATCAGTAATTTGCAAATGTGTCACTTGGCTCAGACTGCTAGGCTCTCTTCTTCTTATAAGGGAGTCTAGTGATCCGATAGGAAATTTTATTACACATTTCCAGGTATTGATCAAAAAGGTCTTTTGAAGTGATCTAAGATTACTTTGAAAGCAATTCTTTTTGATGAATTGGGACAAAGATTTGCAATGCATCCTATGTAACCAAGAAGAAGGGGGGTTGGTCTGCCATGGCTACAACAAGAAAAATTAAATATTAGATTCTACAATACATCTGTAGTTGTAATGTTACTCACAGATACCCTGACATTCCTCAGAGGCAACCTCCAGATCCTGTGAGGCCAGGCAGGAGCTATTAGAATCACAGACACCCTCTCCTGCTTGATACGAGCAATGACTCGAGGAAGGAGAGCAAATGTGGGGGGGGGGGGGGAAGACAGGTACACCAGACTGAAGTTCCAAGGCATCGCCAGAGCGTCTATCAGCACGGCTTGTGGATCTCTTGATCTTGAACCGTACTTTGGAAGCTTAACGTTTAGACATGATGCCTTTAGATCCAATACCAGAACCCCCCACCTGAGAGTTATCGTGAAAACCTCTGGGTGAAGAGCCCAATTCCCGGGCTTCCCAGTTGTCCACCCCTTGGATGTGGATGGCAGAGAGGAGGCAATCGTGAGACTCCGCCCACTGGAGACTGCGAGTCACCTCCTTCATTGCTAAGGAATTCAGAGTTCCTCCTTGGTGATTGATGTATGCCACCCAGGTGATATTGTCCGATTAAAATCTGATAAACCGGGCTAAAGCTAGTTGAGGCCAGGCTATTGAGGCATTATAAATTGCTCTCAACTATACCCATGATAGTCTCAGGAAGCCTGTACCCTGATACAGATGGTCCTTGATGTGAACACTTATCAATTAATAGAACACTGCGTAGATAGCCGCCTAAGCTCCGTTCTCCCTGCTGGCATATACAAAGTTGAGCGGAAAGCAAAACTAAATGCGCCTCAAAACTAAAGCACGCAATTCTGAAGCGCTACAGTTTAAAAATAACAGCAATTAAGAATAACTAAACTACAACAAATCGGGACCAAATAAAGACTAAAGTCCTATAATGTCCCACATCCTTCAGCTTCTCATATACCAGCCTCAAAAACTAAGGGGGGGGGGGGGGATTATTAACCTCTTGTGTCCCAAACCAATAAATAGTGCCTGCAGTGCTGCCCTAATGAAATCCCTGTATAAAAGGGATATTATTCAAATTTAAAGTCACAGAGGAAATTAATCCCAAAAGTGCTGCCCCCCAACAAACCTAGAAGGCAAGGGCACTTACCTGTGTAACTGCAGGGCAGGACCAGTCTCTTAGGTGTGACAGAATCACCATCTGACAGGGTCCTGTAGAAAAAACAGAGTAGCCAACCCTAGCTTTCTATAAAGGGGTAAACACAGGTGGTAGAAGACGGCGAGGTAGTCCTTGCTTACCTTCTAACTGCTAACAGACACCATTACTTTTAGTAAAGAGATTCACATGGGCACAGCTTGAGTCCAATCCTTACGTGCAGGGAAAAGTACCCATAAAAGGATTAAATATCTTAAGACATCATCTTCGCACATCCTCCCGATGATAAAGGCAAAGAATGACTGGGGATTATGGGTAAGGGACGTGACAGTTAACAACAGCTCTGCTGGGGTGCTCTTTGCCTCCTCCTGCTGGCCAGAAGTTGAGTATCCCACTAGTAATTGGAATACAATTGTGGACTCTCCATGCCATAGGAAAGAAAATAGACATGCCTATAACCCAGACAATACTTACCAGATGAGATCCCCTCTCCATAGGGGCATGGACAGAAATAACCATGCACTGTTTTAAACTATATAACCCTTTACCTGAACAACATAGGAATAAAGAGAGAGGAATGAAAGGGTGGGAAAACTGGTAAGTATTTTCTAGGTTATAGACCATTATATATAAATTTCTGTTTGTTTTAAATTTCTAATTATCTTGGCCAATCTATCCAATACTTACCAGATGAGAGAGTACCACGTTTTATATGAAAATGAAAAACACAAGCTACGAGTATCTGTAATACAAAAATAGAAATTTATTAAGATTTCCCTTACAAACTTGTCAGAGGATAACTAAAGAACATCCAATTTGTAATGCAAAATAAATGTGTGTCTTCCATAGCCTGGCAAATATCTGAGATACATGCATCATTCTAAAATGCTCAGGATGAGGAAACTACCCTAGTGGAGTGTGCCCTGAGTCCAGATGGTATTGGAGTAGAACTTGATTTGTAAACTTTGGCAATATATTTGTGATCCAAGAAGAGATAGGAAAGGTTAGGAACCAGCAAAATCTACCGTTTCCATGTGGGACAACAAACTTTCTGATTTCTTTAGTTCTGTCCATGTAGTAGAGAAGACAAGTTACCAGATCCAAAGTATGAAAGGTTTCCATCAATCAGCTTTGAAGTTGTACTAAAGGAAGGCAGAATAATATCTTTGGAACTGTGAAAAAACTGACACCCCTTTCAGTAAGAATTCTGGAAATGTTCTTAAAACAACTTTTTCTTGATGGAAGACTAAGAAGGGTTCTTTCACAAATAAGGCTTGCGACTCTGACACTTGTTCTAGCAGACATAATAGCAACTAAATACACTTTCTTCAATGTCAGATTCATTATAGAAGCATTTTATCAGTAGTTTAATAAGGTGCTGTGATTAGGCCACACAGGACAGTGAAGTTTAAATAAAGGACAAATATGTGCCATAGCCTGAAAGAACTGAATCACAATAGGATATTGAGCCCATTTCACACCAGATACAGCAGAAACTCGAGTAGATGCTGAAAGACCCTTTTTATATCCTTCATGTAGAAACTGAAACAAATGTGAAATTTGGATAGCTTCTAAAGAGAACTTCTTCTCACTTACCCATGTAGAGAAGATTTCCCATATCCTGTAATATGCTCTTGAAGTGAAACATTTTCTTGCTAGAAGTCTGAATAACAGAGGAAGGAATTTTCAATCTGCTAAACCTTGAACCACTCAGTAACCATGCTGACAGATGTAATTTGCAAGGACAGGGATGAAGATTGGACCCTGACCTGAGGATGCCCGGAACCTCTGGGAGAAGGTTAGGTGGCTGTACTGCTAACTGAAGCAGAAGTGTAAACCATAGACTGCTCGGCCAATAAGGAGCTACCAGAATAAAACTTCCCTTCTCTTTTCATATCCTGTGAAGGAGACAAGGAATCAGTGCCAAAGGAGGAAATGCATAAGCAAGGCGAAAATTCCAAGGCTGAGCAAACATATCTGTTCCTAGACTTCCTGGTCACCAATACCTGTTGAAGAAGCGGCTTACTTGACAATTCAGATGGTCCGCTGTCAGATCCATTTCCGGAAGACCCCAATTTCTTACAATCTGAAGAAAGATTTTGTTTTTTCAAACACAAATCTGTTGATAGAATTGTCTTCCTGCTCAGAAAATCTGCTACTAGATTCTGTGAAACTGAAAGATGGACAATTAGAAAGGTTAAGTGCTTCTGTGTCCACCTGAAGATTGGTACCACTGCCTGTAAAGTTATATAATAGAGTGGTGTACAGGCGTACACCCACACCCTCAGGGGGCGCTTCCTACTAACTATGTATATAAACAATAATAAACATAAAACAGCTCAACATAAAAGTCCATATGAACCAATGAGTGGATATAATCCACAAAATGGGGCAGCTCTCTGTCGAAGGACGGTCAAATCCTGGTGTATCGTGATCTGCAGAAAGAGAACAGAGGCATCACCATGGCCTAGTACCACCAAAATAGATATACAAAGATGCAGATGAATATATATACTCACAAACAAATAGCACCCAACGGTGCTAGTGGGGCAGACTGGAACTTCCCAGTGGTCCAGCTCACTGTATACGCCCAGCAGATGTCCAGTCAGATAACCGTGAGGGAGTGTACCTGTTGCCTGTATAAGCACAAAAGGCAAACAAACATAGCCCAGTAACGTTTAGACAAGGGCAATACAATACAATTCAATTGCACTTACAAGATAGAGTGCACCTCCAGGTGCAATAAAGACAGACTGGGACCTCACAGCCACCCAGCTGACTGGTGTCTCCAACCGAACAGCAGCAACCGCAAAAGGAGTCCCAATGTTCCCAGCAATGGTGTAACGATGGCATACACCACAATAGCAAGTGTATAGTGTAAAAATTATTCTTTATTACAAAGCGATGCGTTTCTCAGCCTCCTAGGGGCTGTTTCATCAGGCTATGATACAAAATATTAAACACTTGCTATATAACAGATTAGACATTCTCTGATAGGTCAAACAATTAAACAATCACACCTGTGTGTGTTCACAATTCATTGGTTGGTATGGTAACATGAGTAAACAAAAGGCCTCACAGGTGGATTACAAAGTGCATGTAATTAACAATTGCTCAGTTGGCATAGCAGCCAAAAATAAACACAACCATACAAAAACTCTCACATATCCAGAACAGAGTAAATAATATAACCCACATTGGTTAATATTAAAAACAAAAGTATAAATATCATAACATAAATATAAAAATACATATTCATGCACAATACATGTATGTGAAAATATATACACAAATACAAACATTGCGAGATAATATAAAATTGAAAAAATTATGCAACATAAGAAAAATATTTCCCTTTTGATCTATACTCCCATGTCCCCCCCAAAAAAACAAACACCTACTTGTATAATCGACAAAATATATTGTATAAATACTCAAACCTTGATGCAAGGATATATCGTATTGATAACCACTTATTTGATTATCTACCAAAATTACATTAGTGAGGTTCTACTAGATGTATTAATTGAAGATGGCACCTATCTATATGCAGTTTGTAAACGGTACGATCTAGGCAGGGGTTGTTATTTGCTAAAAAGCCAAAAATATATGTAAGAAACTTACATTTGTGTTGTCACTGCCGCTCTGGCCCTACCTCGTACGCAACTTTGTATGTTAAGGGGTGTGTGTCTATTCTCCAATCAGTGAGGGAGAATACAGAAAAGTGGGTCACGGATGTATGTGGCTTCCTCAACTATACGTGATAGATAATAAACAGGGAACCATAGGATAAACAAGTTACCATAGGATTCTAAACATGATCTGTGAGACCCTATATTATATATTATAATCTGTTATATATATATATATATATATATATATATATATATATATATATATATATAATATATGGGATTTACATAAATAAAAGAGAGAAGCGCTCAACCTGGGAACGAACAATAGCATAATAGCTTGTTCTATGGCTAGTTACCACCCTAGAAGCAGCCTCTTTTTGCTCAATATGTGCCTTTCACAGAGAAGAACTTTCCTGTAACATATCAGTCTGATCCTGACTTCACAGTACAGTCCAGCCCCGAAATACCAGGCAATCCCTTTCTAAACAAGAGAAACGGCAAAACCCCAGACGTACGTTTCGGCCTATTGTGGGCCTCGTCAGTGAGGTGCAGCCATATCCCTCTAGGCACACTGAGCAACGGGTCCACGTCTGGATTCCCGCATCACACTTAGGGAGACTTCCCCAAGTGTCATAATTTGCATAAATAAAACAGAGAAGCGCTCAACCTGGGAACGAACAATAGCATAATAGCTTGTTCTATGGCTAGTTACCACCCTAGAAGCAGCCTCTTTTTGCTCAATATGTGCCTTTCACAGAGAAGAACTTTCCTGTAGCATATCAGTCTGATCCTGACTTCACAGTACAGTCGAGCCCCGAAATACCAGGCAATCCCTCTCTGAACAAGAGAAACGGCAAAACCCCAGACGTACGTTTCGGCCTATTGTGGGCCTCGTCAGTGAGGTGCAGCCATATCCCTCTAGGCACACTGAGCACTGAAAGGCACATATTGAGCAAAAAGAGGCTGCTTCTAGGGTGGTAACTAGCCATAGAGCAAGCTATTATGCTATTGTTCGTTCCCAGGTTGAGCGCTTCTCTCTTTTTATTTATGCAAATTATGACACTTAGGGAAGTCTCCCTAAGTGTGATGCGGGAATCCAGACGTGGACCCGTTGCTCAGTGTGCCTAGAGGGATATGGCTGCACCTCACTGACGAGGCCCACAATAGGCCGAAACGTACGTCTGGGGTTTTGCTGTTTCTCTTGTTCAGAGGGGGATTGCCTGGTATTTCGGGGCTGGACTGTACTGTGAAGTCAGGATCAGACTGATATGTTACAGGAAAGTTCTTCTCTATGAAAGGCACATATTGAGCAAAAAGAGGCTGCTTCTAGGGTGGTAACTAGCCATAGAACAAGCTATTATGCTATTGTTCGTTCCCAGGTTGAGCGCTTCTCTCTTTTTATATATGGGATTTAGTTTGACACTTAGGTAGATTCCCTGTTTATCATCTACAACGTATAGTTGAGGAAGCCACACACAACTTTACAGTGCCTGTAAAGTTGCCATGCTGTGTTTTCTTTCCTGAAACTTTATATAGGATACTGTCAACATGTTGTCTGATAGAATTCTTACTTTCTGATCCTGAAGGATAGGCTGAAATGCCCATAGAGCCTGATACACTGCTTTTAATTCCAGAATAATTGTGGGAAGCTTGAAATCTTATTGGCTCCAAATACCTTGAACATTGGCTTGTTTGTATACTGCACTCCATTCTGAACTGCTGGAATCCATGGAAACTTCCACACAATCGGGCTGGCTTAAAGGACCACTAAATACCGTAGAATTGCATAATTAACAAGTGCATAATAAAAAGATAATGCAATAACACCTAATCTGAATTTGAAAGCAGATTTTGTTTATTGCAAATTTTTTCTTCTTCTTCCAGAAAGTGGGTATATAAAAAGACTGATAATTTGATAATGGAAGTAAAATTGGAAAGTGTCTTAAAACAGCATGCTCTTTCTGAATCAAGTTTATTTTGACTTGACCGTCCTTTTTAAGGGCACTAAACAGAGGCCTAACATGCAGAACAAAGCCCAGCAAGCGATATAGGGAATACACCAAGAAGGAAAAAAAAATCAAAGTATATTAGCTAGGAAAATCTTCAAAATGTATAAGACTATTAAACAATATAAATAATAGTCTAACTTAAAGGCGGTAGATGTCTAAATAAGTATATGTCCCCTGGCTATGATGTACCTCAACATGGGTGTACCTGCTAATAGCCTATTGCACCTATTCTACCGTGTGCACTGGTTGCAGACAAAACTGCTTCCGGTAGAGCCCATCAAGTGTTGTGTACATTACAGCAGAGGATCTATATGTGGAGTATATTGATGACCCCTCTCAATGAAGAATCTGGAACACCTCAATTATTCACCTTCCCCCCCTGGGAGGCAAAGATAAGACTGGAGTACCAGAGAGATAAAAGGGATCATCAAGTACTCAGTTTTGGGAATCTTTGCCCCCGTTCTTGTAACCAGGAGTCGAATTCCCACGATTAATGGCTCATGGACCCTCCACCTTTATGAAAGAAAATACATGTTGCAATGATTTCTATTAAGTATAACCCACTCCTTAGTGCTTTTTACTACAATGACCAAACAGACTTTTTTTTATTCTTTTAAAAGTGATATGAAAGTTTTTGTGTGTGTGTTTTTTTTTACAACGAAAAAAAAACAGACTAAGCTGTTTTGCTCATTATGCAAGAAAACAAGTAAGTTGTTTGCTGTCTTTTACACAATCTATTTCTTTTTAGGTTTACTTTTGTTTTAATATGTGTTTACTAAAGCAGCACTGTTTAATATCCCTTTAAACAGTAAGAGGTTACTGTATTTTAAATGTCAATATTTCAAGAACCTCATTGTAAACCTGTAAATAAACAAACCCAGGTGATACTACCCTATTCTTACTGTAAACGGTGATGGCAATTTGACTCTAACTTTATAATCTTGGCTTCTGTTTATTATATATCATTTGGGTTTCCTTATTTATCTTGTTGTCCCTAAGTAGACCATACTGTCCTTTACTGATGACGATTCAAGATGGTCATGCCCAATAGCAACTCAAAATATTATGCCTCAGGAATCATATTGCAATTGTTAACCCCTTCCCGTCTGGACTCATTTGTCTACATTGCAACAAAGTTCCGATGTAAACTAAGTTAAAAAGTCAAATAACACGATCGTTCATGCGATTGCGTGATTTCAATAATGGGATTGTGTCTGGAGGGAGTGCCTATGACGCAAAGCATGCCCTCCAGCCCATGATCACATTCAGGTAGCGCCTTTGGCTTAAGTGCAGCCAAAAGGCTAGGATGTTCTATGCTGTCCTAAGGGCGGGAAGAGGTTAAACATTAATTTAGTAACGGGGGGGGGGGGGGGGGATATAAAATAGATGTATGTGGAATAATCCAAGTTAGGAGTCATAAATAAAATGTAAAGAGCCATGCTCCGGGGATTTGGCTTACCTTGTAATACACACATTTTGAAGATGGTCTTTTGTGTACAGTTGTCTTTGTTTTATTCCTATGCAACCACACATAGATGTATAATGATAACAAATACAAGCTATTCCAGTAGATAATGGGACTTCCTTTGCATAAGACCATTTTTTTCTCACTTATTCCTTTCTTTAAAGGGACATTCCAGTCAAAGTTCAAAGGCACATAGATTAATATTGTCTTTAGAAACATATTTGCAATATACATAACATTGGCAAAAGATATCACTGTCTTAATGTTAACATTTTTCTCTGCAAGTGCAAATTGAGCCAATGTCAGATGGTACATGCACCTTAGGCTCTCTAAACAAGTGATGTGTTTAAAATTCTTGTGCGTGATGCATACTTAAATTAAATGCACCTTTTGAACCAACTATAGCTTTTATTAGAAGCATTTTTGCATTACACATACATATACTGAATATAAAAAAATCATTCTATTTAAAACTAAAATGCATTCTTGTCGATTCCAATTTTGTCTGGAATGTCCCTTTAAGTGACAATATGTTGGCACTCAACAAATAAATGATAGTGGTACTAATTATATCCTCTTCTCTATTTCATTTTGTTAGGGCCCCTTACAGAATGGATTTTGCATCACATCACACACGTCTTTTGCAGCAGTTAGATGAGCAGCGAAAGACAGACCTGTTCTGTGATTGTCACATTTTGGTGGAGGGTCAGCTTTTTAAGGCTCACCGTAATGTACTGTTTGCAAGTAGTGGCTACTTCAAGATGCTTTTGTCCCAGAGCTGCAAGGATATAGGGCAACCAACCACTGCCAACTTTGATGTCTTCTCTGCTGACACTTTTACTGCCATCTTGGATTTTGTGTACTCTGGCAAGTTGCCCCTATCAGGACAAAATGTCATTGAGGTCATGTCAGCTGCAAGCTACCTGCAAATGACGGATGTTATTAGCGTGTGCAAGATGTTCATCAAGTCTTCACTGGATATTAATGAGAAGGATAGAGATGGGTTTTTCAGCCTTTCCGATAAAGACACAGGCAGTAATGGCTCTGGCCTTTATGCAGCAGGATGGAGAACAGAAAACAGTCCCATACACTCCCAAGAGACTGCAGAGCACAGTGGATTTATTGCTGGTTACAACTACCCTCCACCCATTACATCAAGAATACAACGTCCTTTCACCAAGCATCCTCGCAAACCAGAGCATGTACGCAAGCACCGCAGGCGGTTAATGCCAGAGCCTCTGACTTCTGCCCCTATTAATGCAATACCATTGGGTGAGCTTGTTGGTGGGTCTGCTGAGTGTATGGTACAAGATGAGGAGTCAACTGAGAGTGCAACACAGGAGGAGGAGCCTTTACAGGATGCAATGTTGTGTACAAAAGTCGAACAGGAGGAAGAAACCACGGAACACAGTTGGCCAGGGTCTCCCAAACATGAAGACTCTGGGGATCAGGACAACGTGCTGCCAATGTCAAAGGCAGATGAACTTTACAAGGCAATGCCTACAATCCTGGGGGTGATGACAGGCTGGAGTGAAGGTGAGGAACACAACATTATAGGTAACAAGAAGAGCATGTGTCTTAGGTAAAGTCAATAAAATATTTTATTGTATTTTTTACAGTTACAGAATGTGTTCATTCAGGAAGCATCTCCTTATGAATGAAACAGAATTTGTATTAATTAGACATTTGGGTTGCAACTACCATGACAACAACTATACAAGTTACATGGTCTGCTAATATAAGAGACATAAAACCCAAAATGTTTCTTTCATGATTCAGATAGAACATACAATTTTTAACAACTTTCCAATTTACTTTATGTTATGTAAGGTGCCTAAACATATATTCACTTACACTGAGTCACAATGTATACAAACTAATTTAATTAAGGAAAATCTCTTTAAAAACACGTTATATATACGTTATGGTGATATAGCATTCACTCTCGTACTACAACATTGGTGGAGCAAGTAAACTGAGACAAAGTATCTTAAAACATAATAAATTAATGTAAAGCTTCGGTATAGAAGTTTTTTTAAATAGGTGGAACACGAACAGTGTTTGAGCAAGTTTAAAGTGCAATTTTCAAAGCCAAGGTAATCCGGGTTTGTACAGATCCAAGTTAATGGTTCTTTTTGGAGATAGTCTCAGGTATATGGTGGTAACTTATATATAACTTGGATCTGTACAAACCAGGATTACCTTGAAAATTGCACTTTAAATTATAAAATAATATAATTCCTAATCCAATTTTGTTACTCATATGGGGGGGGAGAATTATTGAGCAGCGGACATCTGTCAGTGTTTCTATAAATGTTTCTTATAAAATACTAGTCCTAAAGCCCGTTTACACGTGCCATTTGCTCTTTTGCGCTCTCTCCCCCCTCTCTTTTGCACTCTCTCGCACTCCACCTCTCTTTTGCTCTCTCTCCATCCCCCTCTTTGCTCTTTCCCCTCTATTTTGCACTCTTTCCCCCCTCTCTTTAGCTCTTTCCTATCTCTTTTTGTTTCTCCCCCTTTCTATTTCTCTCCCCTCTCCTGCGCTGACCGGGTCCGCCCACGCTCCCGCCCGGTCACGCCCACCTTCGCTCCACCACCGCAAACTGAAACAGCATGGTAAGGCAAAGGGGCCTAGTTATCAAGCCGTCAACCTCAAATACGCTGGAATTCCGCAGCGTATTTGTGTCGAGGCTGATTCGCCTTAGTTATCAAAGGCTCGAGACCGGCAAAAGTAGAATTTTGTGACGTAAGCATCGATCCGCCGGACTCAGTCCGACACAGATCGATTCTTACGTCACTCCAGATGTTCCGCACACAAGTGCGGCACATTCTCACTACTTTTGCTAGTTATCAAAAAACTAGCATGTACGCTCGGCACTTTTACGGCCCAGCGTACCTGGTTTTCAATCCGCCACCCCTGGAGGCGGCGGATCCCATAGGAATCAATGGGAGTCTGACCATAGCGAAAGTACAAGTTCGCTGCTGACAGACATCCCATTGATTTCTATGGGAGCTGTCTACACCTAACACCCTAACATGTACCCCTAGTCTAAACACCACTAATCTGACCCCCCCTACACCGCCGCAACTAAATAAAGTTATTACCCCCTAAACCGCCGCTCCCGGAGCCCACCGCAAGCTACTCTATACATATTAACCCCTAAACCGCCTCTCCCGGAGCCCACCGCAACTATAATAAATGTATTAACCCCTAAACCGCCACTCCCTGAACCCGCCGCAACCTATAATAAATTTATTAACCGCCATCCTGCCCCCCACTACGCCGCCGCCACTGTCATAAAATTATTAACCCCTAAACCTAAGTCTAACCCTAACGCCCCCCTAACTTAAATATTAATTAAATAAATCTAAATAAATTAACTCTTATTAAGTAAATGAATCCTATTTAAAACTAAATACTTACCTGTAAAATAAACCCTAAGATAGCTACAATATAATTAATAATTATATTATAGCTATCTTAGGATTTATATTTATTTTACAGGTAACTTTGTATTTATTTTAGCTAGTTAGAATAGTTATTAACTATTTAATAACTACATAGCTAAAAGAAATACAAAATTACCTGTAAAATAAATCCTAACTTAAGTTACAATTAAACCTAATACTACACTATCATTAAATTAATTAAATAAACTACCTACAAATAACTACAATTAAATACAATTACATAAACTAACTAAAGTACAAAAAATAAAAAAAGCTAAGTTACAAAAAATAAAAAAATAAGTTACAAACATGTTACAAATATTACAACAATTTTAAGCTACTTACACCTAATCTAAGCCCCCTAATAAAATAACAAACCCCCCCAAAATAAAAAAATGCCCTACCCTATTCTAAATTAAATAAATTTCAAAGCTCTTTTACCTTACCAGCCCTTAAAAGGGCCATTTGTGGGGGCATGCCCCAAAGAAAACAGCTCTTTTGCCTGTAAAAGAAAAATACAACCCCCCCCCCAACATTAAAACCCACCAACCACATACCCCTAATCTAACCCAAACCCCCCTTACAAAAACCTAACACTAATCCCCTGAAGATCATCCTACCTTGAGTCGTCTTCACTCAGCCGAGCCACCGATGGAACTGAAGAGGACATCCGGAGCGGAAGAAGTTAATCCTCCAAGCGGCGCTGAAGAAATCTTCCATCCGATGAAGTCATCTTCCAAGCCGGGTCTTGAATCTTCCTGCCGCCAATGCGGAACCACCTTCTTCACCGACTGACTACGACGAATGACGGCTCCTTTAAGGGACGTCATCCAAGATGGCGTCCCCTCAATTCCGATTGGCTGATAGGATTCTATCAGCCAATCGGAATTAAGGTAGGAAAAATCTGATTGGCTGATAGGATCAGCCAATCGGATTGAACTTGAATCTGATTGGCTGATTCCATCAGCCAATCAGATTTTCCTACCTTAATTCCGATTGGCTGATAGAATTCTATCAGCCAATCGGAATTGAGGGGACGCCATCTTGGATGACGTCCCTTAAAGGAGCCGTCATTCGTCGTAGTCCGTCGGTGAAGAAGGTGGTTCCGCGTCGGCGGAAGGAAGATTCAAGACCCGGCTTGGAAGATGACTTCGCCCGGATAGAAGACCTCTTCAGCGCCTCTTTGAAGATGACATCGGACGGATTGAAGACTTTTCTTCAGCGCCGCCTGGATGATGACTTCATCGGATGGAAGATTTCTTCAGCGCCGCTTGGAGGATTAACTTCTTCCGCTCCGGATGTCCTCTTCGGTTCCATCGGTGGCTCGGCTGAGTGAAGACGACTCAAGGTAGGATGATCTTCAGGGGATTAGTGTTAGGTTTTTGTAAGGGGGGTTTGGGTTAGATTAGGGGTATGTGGGTGGTGGGTTTTAATGTTGGGGGGGGGGGTTGTATTTTTCTTTTACAGGCAAAAGAGCTGTTTTCTTTGGGGCATGCCCCCACAAATGGCCCTTTTAAGGGCTGGTAAGGTAAAAGAGCTTTGAAATTTAATTTAGAATAGGGTAGGGCATTTTTTTATTTTGGGGGGGTTTGTTATTTTATTAGGGGGCTTAGATTAGGTGTAAGTAGCTTAAAATTGTTGTAATATTTGTAACATGTTTGTAACTTATTTTTTTATTTTTTGTAACTTAGCTTTTTTTATTTGTTGTACTTTAGTTAGTTTATGTAATTGTATTAATTGTAGTTATTTGTAGTTAATTTATTTAATTAATTTAATGATAGTGTAGTATTAGGTTTAATTGTAACTTAAGTTAGGATTTATTTTACAGGTAATTTTGTATTTCTTTTAGCTATGTAGTTATTAAATAGTTAATAACTATTTAATAACTATTCTAACTAGCTAAAATAAATACAAAGTTACCTGTAAAATAAATATAAATCCTAAAATAGCTACAATGTAATTATTAATTATATTGTAGCTATCTTAGGGTTTATTTTACAGGTAAGTATTTATTTTTAAATAGGAATAATTTATTAAAGTATAGTGTAGTGTTAGGTGTAATTGTAACTTAGGTTAGGATTTATTTCACAGGTAAATTTCAGTTTATTTTATCTAGGTAAGCTATTAAATAGTTAATAACTATTTAATAGTTATTGTACATGGTTAAAATAAATGGAAGGTACCTGTAAAATAAATATAAATCCTAAGATAGCTAGAATATAATTATTATTTATATTGTAGCTATATTAGGGTTTATTTTAAAGGTAAGTATTTAGTTTTAAATAGGATTCATTTACTTAATAAGAGTTAATTTATTTAGATTTATTTAATTAATATTTAAGTTAGGGGGGCGTTAGGGTTAGACTTAGGTTTAGGGGTTAACAATTTTATGACAGTGGCGGCGGCGTAGTGGGGGGCAGGATAGGGGTTAATAAATTTATTATAGGTGGCGACGGTGTAGGGGGGGCAGATTAGGGGTTAATAAATTTATTATAGGTGGCGACGGTGTAGGGGGGGCAGGATAGGGGTTAATAGGTTTAATATAGGTTGCGGCGGGTTCATGGAGCGGCGGTTTAGGGGTTAAACTATTTTAGTTGCGGAGAGGTGCGGGATCAGCAGGATAGGGGTTAATAATTTTATTATAGAGGGCGACGGTATAGGGGGGGCAGGATAGGGGTTACTAGGTATAATGTAGGTGGTAGCGGTGTCCGGGAGCGGCGGTTTAGGGGTTAATACATTTATAAGAGTTGCGGCGGGGTCTAGGAGCGGCGGTTTAGGGGTTAGTAACTTTATTGAGTTGCGGGAGGCTCCGGGGGGCCGGTATAGGGGGTAGAACAGTGTAGTTTAGTGTGAGTGCTTAGTGACAGGCTAGCAATAAAGCTGGGAAAAAGCCGAAGGGCAGCGAGATCGGATGAGTGATAACTGTCACAGTCCGCTGCTCATCGCCCCGCGGCTTTTTGACAGCTTTATTTGATAACTTAGGCGTATTTTTTCAGGTCCGCGGCGGCGAAGGTAGGCGAGCTTAGGCGGGCGTATTGGGCCGGCGAAGCAAGAAAAGTAGACGGCTTGATAACTACCCCCCAAGGTGTGTTTGTCCTCGTGCTGTCTCTACTGCGCATGACAGCTTTGGACAAACACACTTGGCCTTTTATAGTATAGGATAATTAGAGGCTCCAAAAAGTGGCCTAAAGTAACAACCAGCAACCACCACTTGCAGATTGCTATAGATAAGAAAAAGGCTTACATATACTTTTAGATTCAAAGTTTTTGGGATGTTATAGTGCAAAAATGACATGCTCCAATTCTAATTCTTTCAGCTACTCAATGTGGAACTCCATGGGCCCTATTCTCTAAAGCTCTCTGGTTTGATAAGATGTTTTAATATTTATTGAATAAAAAGTGTCTGGTTTTAATCATGATATTGGACTTATTTAGTGAGGTTATCTTTATCAGGTATTGTATGGAATAAGATTGCTGTCAAAAGGGCAAGCGTGTGTTTCTTTATCATTGTGAATAAAATTGTGATATACAAATCTAAATGTTCAGATACATTTTTTTTTTAATAGAAATACATTTGTTGTTTTAAAGAATACAAATCTGACAATAGACTGACAATATCCCCATGAGGGGAGGGTAAGCTATGTTCACAGACTTAGTAAGGAATTGAATGCTTACATAACAGGGCTAATTATGCTGGTTGACACTTATTCAGGGCAATCGATTGTTTAGCCAAGGAAAATATCGTTTGCAAGACACTTTGAAAGTCCTTTTGGGTTCTTTCTGGGGTTATTACCTCACAGCTCCGGAATAGAGTGGGAGGAGCCCAATTTCGCGCCTCAGATGCGCAGTTAGAATTGCAGAGAAGTTCATGCTGCTTCACATGGAGGGTCCTGCTGCTGTTTGCGGGCCTTAAGAAAGCTATATTCCCCCAAATCTGATCCCTAAGGGCAGGTAGGGCCACAGCAAGGCTGTGGCAAGGTGCTGTAGTAATTTTAACCGGGTGTTGGCTTTAGGCTGCTCCGGTTTGGGCATTAAGGGGTTAATCGTTTTGCAACTTGTGGTGCGATCTTATTAAGGCTTTAGGTACATTCTGTGAAAATTTCAAAAGGATTGCTGCATTTTTCACTGTTTTGTAAAATTGTGTGCTCTTTTTATCTCTTAAAGGCACAGTAAAGTTTTTTCAAATTATGTTTTTTATTTTATTAAAGTGATTACCAAGCCTGCTTGTGTATACTACTAGTCTGTTAAACATGTCTGAACAAGGATTTTCCTTAGTGTCAATGTGTTTAGAAGCCATGGTGGAACCCCCTCTCAGAATGTGTCCCACTTGTACTGATATGTCTATACACTTTAAAGATCATATTGTGGCCCAAGATGATTCTCAGACTGAAGGTAACGAGGGTAGCCCGTCTGCCTCTCCCCAAGTGTCACAACCAGTTACGCCCGCGCAAGCGACGCCTAGTACCTCTAGTGCGTCTAACCCTTTTACATTACAAGACTTAGCGGCAGTCATGGATAATTCTCTTACAGCCTTCTTATCTAAACTGCCCGTGTTACCTGCAAAGCGTGATAGCTCCATTTTAAGAACAGATTATGAGCATTCTGACGCTTTGGTAGCCGTATCCGATGTACCCTCACAACGCTCTGAAGTGGGAGCGAGGGATTTGATGCCTGAGGGAGATGTCTCTGATTCAGGAAGGGTTCCTCCTCAGACAAATTCAGATACATTGGCTTTTAAATTTAAACTAGAACACCTCTGCGTTTGGCTTAGGGAGGTATTAGCTACTCTGGATGACTGCGACCCTTTGGTGATCCCAGAGAAATTGTGTAAAATGGACAAGTACCTAGAGGTCCCTGTTTACACGGATGCGTTTCCGGTCCCTAAGAGGATTGCGGATATAGTTACTAGGGAGTGGGATAGACCAGGTGTTCCCTTTGTTCCCCCTCCTGTTTTTAAGAAAATGTTCCCCATATCTGACCCTGTGCGGGACTCGTGGCAGACGGTCCCTAAGGTGGAGGGGGCTGTTTCTTCACTTGCTAAACGCACAACCATACCAATTAAAGACAGTTGTGCTTTTAAAGACCCTATGGATAAGAAGGTAGAGGGTTTACTTAAGAACATTTTTGTTCAACAAGGTTTTCTTCTCCAGCCTATCGCCTGCATTATTCCTGTAACTACTGCAGCCGCTTTCTGGTTTGAGGCGCTGGAAGACTCGCTCCAGACGGAGACCTCATATGAGGAAATCATGGATAGAATTAAGGCTCTAAAGCTAGCTAATTCTTTTATCGCTGATGCCGCTTTGAAAATAGCTAAGTTAGCGGCAAAAAATTCAGGTTTCGCCATTTTGGCGCGCAGGGCACTATGGCTAAAGTCCTGGTCGGCCGATGTGTTGTCTAAATCTAAGCTTTGGAACATCCCTTTCAAAGGAAAGACCCTCTTCGGGCCTGACTTGAAAGAGATTATTTCAGAAATCACCGGGGGAAAAGGCCATGCTCTCCCTCAGGACAAGTCCTTTTAAGACAAAGAACAAAGCTAATTTTCGTTCCTTTCGTAATTTAAGGAACGGCCAGCTTCATCCTCTCCGGCTGCAAAGCAAGAGGGTAACGCTTCACAGCCCAAGGCAACCTGGAAACCTTACCAGGGCTGGAATAAGGGTAAACAGGCCAAAAAGCCTGTATTTGCCACGAAGACAGCATGAAGGGGTAGCCCCCGATCCGGGACCGGATCTAGTAGGGGGCAGACTCTCTCTCTTCGCTCAGGCCTGGGCAAGAGATGTACACGATACTTGGGCGTTAGATATTGTATCCCAGGGATATCTTCTAGAATTCAAGGGTTCTCCTTCAAGGGGGAGGTTCCACATTTCTCGTCTGTCTACAGATCAGACAAAGAAAGAGGCGTTTTTATGCTGTGTAGAAGATCTACATACAATGGGAGTGATCAACCCAGTTCCAATGGCGGAACAAGGGTTGGGTTTTTACTCAAACCTGTTTGTGGTTCCCAAAAAAGAGGGGACTTTCAGACCCATTCTGGATCTAAAAATTCTAAACAGATTCCTCAGAGTCCCATCATTCAAAATGGAGACCATTCGGACGATCTTACCAATGATCCAGGAAGGTCAATATATGACTACTGTGGATCTAAAGGATGCATACCTACACATTCCTATCCACAAAGATCATCACCAGTTTCTCAGGTTCGCTTTTCTGGACAAGCATTACCAGTTTGTGGCTCTTCCTTTCGGCTTAGCCACTGCTCCCAGAATTGGGTGCTAGGGTCCCTCCTGGCGGTTCTAAGACCGCGGGGCATAGCAGTGGCGCCTTACCTAGACGACATCTTAATTCAGGCGCCGTCTTTCCAAAGAGCCAAGTCTCACACGGAGATTGTATTGGCCTTTCTGAGGTCTCACGGGTGGAAGGTGAACATCAAAAAGAGTTCTCTTTCCCCTCTCACAAGGGTTCACTTCCTAGGGACTCTAATAGACTCGGTAGAAATGAAAATATTTCTGACGGAGGTCAGAAAGTTAAAACTCTTAACTACTTGCTGAGTTTTTCATTCCATTCCCCGGCCATCTGTGGCTCAGTGCATGGAGACAATCGGATTAATGGTAGCGGCAATGGACATAGTCCCTTTTGCTCGGATACACCTCAGACACTGCAACTATGCATGCTCAAACAGTGGAATGGGGATTATGCAGATTTGTCTCCTCAAATTCAGTTGGACCAGGAGAACAGAGATTCTCTTTGGTGGTTGTCTCAGGATCACCTGTCTCAGGGAATATGTTTCCGCAGACCAGAGTGGATCATTGTAACAACCGACGCCAGTCTGTTAGGCTGGGGTGCGGTCTGGGACTCCCTGAAAGCTCAGGGCTTATGGTCTCGGGAAGAAAAGCTTCTCCCGATAAACATTCTGGAACTGAGGGCGATATTAAACGCTCTTCAGGCATGGCCTCAACTAGCTGCGGCCAAATTCATCAGATTTCAGTCGGACAACATCACGACTGTAGCTTACGTCAATCATCAGGGGGGAACAAAGAGTTCCCTAGCGATGATGGAAGTAACCAAAATAATAAGGTGGGCGGAGGATCACTCCTGCCAGCTCTCAGCAATTCACATCCCAGGAGTAGACAACTGGGAGGCGGATTTCCTAAGTCGTCAGACTTTTCACCCGGGGGAGTGGGAACTCCACCCGGAGGTGTTTGCCCAGCTGACTCAGCTATGGGGCACTCCAGAGTTGGATCTGATGGCGTCCCGTCAGAACACCAAACTTCCTCTCTACGGGTCCAGGTCCCGGGACCCCAAGGCGGTATTGATAGATGCTCTAGCAGCGCCTTGGTCCTTCAATCTGGCTTATGTTTTTCCACCGTTTCTCCTTCTCCCTCGTCTGGTCACCAGAATCAAGCAGGAGAAGGCTTTGGTGATTCTGATAGCGCCTGCGTGGCCACGCAGGACTTGGTATGCAGACCTAGTGGACATGTCATCTGTCCCACCATGGACACTGCCAATGAGGCAGGATCTTCTAATACAGGGTCCGCTCAAGCATCCAAATCTAGTTTCTCTACGTCTGACTGCTTGGAGATTGAACGCTTAATTCTATAGCGTGGTTTCTCTGAGTCGGTTATAGATACTCTGATTCAGGCTAGAAAGCCTGTCACCAGGAAAATCTACCATAAGATATGGCGGATATATCTGGGTTGGTGTGAATCCAAGGGTTACTCATGGAGTAAGATTAGGATTCCCAGGATATTGTCTTTCCTCCAAGAAGGATTGTCAGCTAGTTCCTTGAAGGGACAGATATCTGCTCTGTCTATCCTTTTACACAAGCGTCTGGCAGAGGTACCAGACGTTCAAGCGTTTGCTCAGGCTTTAGTCAGAATCAAGCCTGTCTATAAACCTGTGGCTCCGCCATGGAGTCTAAATCTAGTTCTTTCAGTTCTTCAAGGGGTTCCGTTTGAACCTTTACATTCCATAGATATTAAGTTGTTATCTTGGAAAGTTTTGTTTTTGGTAGCTATCTCTTCTGCTCAAAGAGTTTCAGAATTATCTGCCTTACAGTGTGATTCACCTTACCTGGTGTTCCACGCACATAAGGTAGTTTTGCGTACCAAGCCTGGTTTTCTTCCTAAAGTTGTTTCTAACAAGAATATTAACCAGGAAATAGTTGTTCCTTCTCTGTGTCCTAATCCTTCTTCGAAGAAGGAACGTCTGTTACACAATCTTGATGTAGTTCGTGCTTTAAAGTTCTATTTACAAGCGACTAAGGATTTCAGACAAACATCCTCCTTGTTTGTTATCTATTCTGGTAAGAGGAGAGGTCAGAAAGCGACTGCTACCTCTCTTTCCTTTTGGCTGAAAAGCATCATCCGTTTGGCCTATGAGACTGCTGGCCAGCAGCCTCCTGAAACAATTACTGCTCATTCTACTAGAGCAGTGGCTTCCACATGGGCTTTCAAAAATGAGGCTTCTGTTGAACAGATTTGTAAGGCAGCGACTTGGTCTTTACTGCATACTTTTTCCAAATTTTACAAATTTGATACTTTTGCTTCTTCGGAAGCTATTTTTGGGAGAGAGGTTTTGCAAGCAGTGGTGCCTTCCGTTTAAGGTACCTGTCTTGTTCCCTCCCTTCATCAGTGTCCTAAAGCTTTGGTATTGGTATCCCACAAGTAAAGGATGAATCCGTGGACTGGATACACCTTGCAAGAGAAAACAGAATTTATGCTTACCTGATAAATTACTTTCTCTTGCGGTGTATCCAGTCCACGGCCCGCCCTGGCATTTAAGTCAGGTAACATTTTTTGTTTAAACTACAGTCACCACTGCACCCTATGGTTTCTCCTTTTTCTTCCTAACCTTTGGTCGAATGACTGGGGGGTGGAACAAGAGGGGGAGCTATATGGACAGCTCTGCTGTGTGCTCTCTTTGCCGCTTCCTGTAGGGAAGGAGAATATCCCACAAGTAAAGGATGAATCCGTGGACTGGATACACCGCAAGAGAAAGTAATTTATCAGGTTAGCATAAATTCTGTTTTTTTGGAAATTCCATTTTTTTTTCTTTTGGAATTACACTTCCAGTATGTGTGAAAACGCTGTCCAAAATAAATCTAGTTCCCATTTTGCTAAAGGACTTGTGAAGTCACAGCATTCACTTCATTAGTTTGCCTGGGAGTTAGCTGCTCTTTTGTTTTTAAATAATGGGGTAGTCTACTGTTTAAAAATATAGATACGTTTTTTTTTCCTCCTTTAAACTAATCCTGGCAGAAAAAAAAGTATAATTTAAAAGACCTTCTGTTACTTAAATGATAGTACTTTTGCAATGTTTCTCCTTTTGTTTATTATTCAATTTTGTATTATTTTTTTTCATATCAATAAAATAAAAAAAATTAAAAATAAATAAAAAATAAATAAAATATAGATAATCCCTTTATTACCAATTCCCTAGTTTTGCATAACCAACACAGTGATATTAATACACTTATTACCTCTGTGGTTACCTTGTATCTAAGCCTCTGCAGACTGCCCCCTTATTTCAGTTATCAGAGACTTGCATTTTAGCCAATCAGTGTTGTCTCATAAATAACTCCACAGGAGTGAGCACAAGGTTTTCTATTTGGCACACAAACTAGTGCTGCCTAGCTGTGAAAACAGTCAAATGCACTGAGATAAGGAGGTGGCCTTCAAGAGTATAGAAATTAGCATAGGTTTAGCATTCAACAAAGAATACCAGGAGAAGAAAGCAAATTTGATGATAAATAAAATAAATAGGTTGTTAAAAATTGCATGCCCTATCTGAATCATAAAAGTTTCATTTTGATGCTTCAACAAAAAGTATACCAGGAGAATGAAGCAAATTTGATAATAGAAGAAAATTGGAAAATTTATAAAATTGCATGCTCTGTTGAGACCTGTTTATCCCCCTATTTGGATGTTCTGGACATGGAGAGAGACAGCCATTACAAAAACATTAAAATAATAAAAATAAAAAGTGTAATTTCTCTCTATGTTGGCAAGCTTTTAATAGTCAGGCCCAATAGGTTTATCCCCTCTGAGGGGTTTAAATACAAAGTACTGCTTGAGAGCCACAACCACTGCAGCTAACAAGTTGAACACAGTTGATGAATAGCTGGGTTGTGGGATTGCAGCTGGCATTTAGCTCACCAGTTTCTAGCTCAGGACAACCAGTTCTCTGGGGCTCCAAAACAGAATTGTGCCCATGTGTTTAAAATCTTTGCTGGGATAAACACAGAGTTCCAGGGTGAGTGGTGAAAAAAAAATATGATTTCTCCTACATAGGTGTGTCCGGTCCACAGCTTCATCCTTACTTGTGGGAATATTCTCTTCCCTAACAGGAAATGGCAAAGAGGCACACAGCAAAAGCTGTCCATATAGCCCCTCCTCTGGCCCCGCCCCCCAGTCATTCTCTTTGCCGCTCTGAACAAGTAGCATCTCCACGGGGATGGTAAAGAGTTTGTGGTGTTTAGTTGTAGTTTTTATTTCTTCTATCAAGAGTTTGTTATTTTAAAATAGTGCCGGTTTGTACTATTTACTCTACAACAGAAAGTGATGAAGATTTCTGTTAAAGAGGAATATGATTTTAGCACAAGTAACTACAAACACAGGACTGTTGAGCCAGAGAACTTCAGTTGGGGGTAACAGTTTGCAGACTCATCTGCTCCAGGTATGACAAGTCTCTTTTCTAACAACACATGGTACTGCTAGAAGACTGTCAGTTTTTCCCTCAGGGGACCGGTAAGCCATTTTCTTAGACTGAGTAACAGATTACAGGCTTATTTTTTTGGGCTTTTGTACTGGTAGACACTGTTGTGGGCCAAATCGATTCACTTATATCACATTTGTATGGCATTTCAAATGTTTTGTGAACATTAATACACTTTGGGGAACGTTTTAATTATTCCTGGCATTGTTTTAGACGCCGAATCTAGTCAGGAAGGCCCCTTCACTCTAGTATGCAGAGGGAGGAGGCCTCAGTTGCGCAGTTAATTTCAAAGGCAGTGCATGCAGCTTCATGTGAGAGGGTCCTGTGGATAAGAAACAGACTCCGGAAGGCTTATTTCTGTGGTGAATAACCCCTAAGGAAGGTAAAAGCTGCAGCAAAGGCTGGAGCAGGGACTGTAGTGTGTAAAACCGGTTAAATTGAAAAATTAGCTCCAGTTTGCTTATTTAAGGGTCTAGAGACTTCATATTTGGTGTGCAATACTTTCAAAGCATTAAGACACTGGGGTATACATTTTATAAAGATCGGATATTGCCTTCATAGTTTTTTGAACATTCAGAAATAAAGTGTCATTTTATTATTTAAAGAGACAGTAACGGTTTTCTTTAAAATCGTTTTTATTGCATTAATAGCCTGCCTAAATCTGCCTAACATGACTGTGCCATCAGATAGCTTATGTTCTGTGTGTATAGAGGCCAAGGTGATCCCCCCTTTAAGTGTATGTGATAATTGTGCCATGGCATCCAAACAAAGTAAGGACAGTACTGTCACATTTAATAAGGTTGCCCAAGATGATTCTTCTAATGAAGGTAGTGGGGATAGTTCATCATCCTCTCCTTCTGTGTCTACACCAGTTTTGCCCGCGCAGGCGATACCTAGTACATCTAGCGCGCCAATGCTTGTTACTATGCAGCAATTAACAGCAGTAGTGGATAATTCTATAGCAAATCTTTTATCCAAACTGCCAGCTTTTCAGAGAAAGCGTGATTGTTCAGTTTTAAATACAGAAAAACAACATTACCAACAATCCAGGAGGGTCAATATATGACTACCGTGGACTTAAAGGATGCGTACCTGCATATTCCGATCCACAAAGATCACCATCAGTTCCTAAGGTTCGCCTTTCTGGACAAACATTACCAGTTCGTGGCTCTTCCATTCGGTTTAGCCACTGCTCCCAAAATTTTCACGAAGGTACTAGGGTCCCTTCTAGCGGTTCTAAGGCCGAGGGGCATTTCTGTAGCACCTTAACTAGACAACATCCTAATCCAAGCGTCGTCCTTTTCAAAGGCAAGGACTCATACAGACATTGTCTTAGCCTTTCTCAGGTCTCACGGGTGGAAGGTGAACATAGAAAAGAGTTCCCTGTCCCCGTCCACAAGGGTTCCTTTTCTAGGAACAATAATAGATTCTGTAGAAATGAAGATTTTTCTGACAGAGGTCAGAAAGTTAAAGCTTCTAAACGCTTGTCAAGTTCTTCAATCTATTCCTCAGCCTTCCATAGCTCAGTGCATGGAAGTAATCGGACTAATGGTTGCAGCAATGGACGTGGTTCCTTTTGCTCGAATTAATTTAAGACCTTTGCAACTGTGCATGCTCAAACAGTGGAATGGGGATTATGCGGATTTGTCTCCCCAAATTCAAGTAGACCAGGTAACCAGGGATTCGCTCCTCTGGTGGTTGACTCAGGATCACCTGTCTCAGGGAATGAGTTTCCGCAGACCGGAGTGGGTCATTGTTACGACCGACGCCAGCCTCTTGGGCTGGAGCGCGGTCTGGGACTCTGAAAGTTCAGGGTCTATGGTCTCGGAAAGAGTCTCTTCTCCCGATAAACATTTTGGAACTGAGAGCGATATTCAATGCGCTCCTGGCTTGGTCTCAACTAGCGAAGGCCAGGTTCATAAGATTTCAGTCGGACAGCATGACGCCTGTAGCGTACATCAATCATCAGGGGGGAACAAAGAGTTCCTTAGCGATGAGAGAGGTCTCCAAGATCATCAAATGGGCAGAGGATCACTCCTGCCACCTATCTGCAATTCACATCCCAGGAGTAGACAACTGGGAGGCGGATTATCTGAGTCGTCAGACTTTCCATCCGGGGGAGTGGGAACTTCACCCGGAGGTCTTTGCCCAGTTAACCCAACTATGGATCTGATGGCGTCTCGTCAGAACTTCAAGGTTCCTCACTACAGGTCCAGATCCAGGGATCCCAAGGCGACACTAGTGGATGCATTGGTGGCACCCTGGTCGTTCAATCTGGCTTATGTGTTTCCACCGTTTCCTCTCCTTCCCAGGCTTGTAGCCAGGATCAAACAGGAGAAGGCCTCGGTGATTCTAATAGCTCCTGCATGGCCACGCAGGACTTGGTATGCAGACCTGGTGAATATGTCATCGGTTCCACCATGGAAGCTACCTTTGAGGCAGGATCTTCTAATACAAGGTCCATTCAGACATCCAAACCTAGTCTCTCTGCAACTGACTGCTTGGAAATTGAACGCTTGATTTTATCTAAGCGAGGGTTTTCAGATTCGGTTATAGATACTCTGGTCCAAGCCAGAAAACCGGTGACTAGGAAAATTTACCATAAAAACATGGCTAAAGTATATCCGTTGGTGTGATTCCAAAGGATTTTCTTGGAGTAAAATCAAAATTCCTAGAATACTTTCCTTTCTCCAAGAGGGTTTGGATAAAGGTTTGTCAGCTAGCTCTTTAAAAGGACAGATATCTGCTCTGTCTGTTTTGTTACACAAACGACTGGCAGCCGTGCCAGATGTACAGGTGTTTGTACAGACGTTAGTTAGAATCAAGCCTGTCTACAGACCTATAACTCCTCCATGGAGTCTAAACTTAGTTCTTTCAGTTCTTCAAGGGGTTCCGTTTGAACCCTTACATTCCATAGATATTAAGTTACTATCTTGGAAAGTTTTGTTTTTGGTTGCTATAGAAGAGTTTCTGAATTGTCTGCTTTGCAGTGTTCTTCTCCCTATCTGGTGTTCCATACAGATAAGGTAGTTTTACGTACCAAGCCTGGTTTTCTTCCAAAAGTGGTTTCCAACAGCAATATTAACCAGGAGATAGTTGTTCCTTCCCTGTGTCCGAATCCAGTTTCAAAGAAGGAACGTTTGTTACACAACCTAGATGTGGTCCGTGCTTTAAAATTCTACTTAGACGCAACTAAGGATTTCAGACAGACTTCATCCTTGTTTGTCGTTTATTCTGGTAAGAGGAGAGGGCAGAAAGCTACTGCTACCTCTCTTTCCTTTTGGCTGAAAAGCATCATCCGATTGGCTTATGAGACTGCCGGACGGCAGCCTCCTGAACGAATTACAGCTCACTCTACTAGGGCTGTGGCTTCCACATGGGCCTTCAAGAACGAGGCTTCTGTTGATCAGATCTGTAAGGCAGCGACTTGGTCTTCACTGCACACTTTTACAAAATTTTACAAATTCGATACTTTTGCTTCTTCGGAGGCTGTTTTTGGGAGAAAGGTTTTGCAAGCCGTGGTGCCTTCCGTTTAGGTTGCCTGACTTGTCCCTCCCTTCATCCGTGTCCTAAAGCTTTGGTATTGGTTCCCACAAGTAAGGATGAAGCCGTGGACCGGACACACCTATGTAGGAGAAAACAGAGTTTATATCTTACCTGATAAATTCCTTTCTCCTACGGTGTGTCCGGTCCACGGCCCGCCGTGGCTTTTTTTGTCAGGCTTAAATTTTTTTTCTCTCTATACACTACAGTCACCACGGCACCCTATAGTTTCTCCTTTTTCTCCTAACCGTCGGTTGAATGACTGGGGGGCGGGGCCAGAGGAGGGGCTATATGGACAGCTTTTGCTGTGTGCCTCTTTGCCATTTCCTGTTAGGGAAGAGAATATTCCCACAAGTAAGGATGAAGCCGTGGACCGGACACACCGTAGGAGAAAGGAATTTATCAGGTAAGATATAAATTCTGTTTTAATGAATTACAGAGTGTATTTTGCACTTCAAATGTTATTTTATATCTTTACAAAATATAATAAAAAAATATGTTGCAAATATTCAACATTTGTGACAATTTTCATTGCAGTCTTAAAAGTTTTTAAATCTTAATCTGTTTTTTTGTTTTTCAGATGATCTGAGTCCAATAAGGTTTAAATGCCCATTCTGTACACATACCGTCAAGCGAAAAGCAGATCTAAAGCGACATTTGCGCTGTCATACAGGAGAGCGTCCCTATCCCTGTGAGGCCTGTGGCAAGAGATTCACACGGCTGGAACATTTGCGGAACCACTTCCAGACTGTAAGTGCACTGCACAAGCCATCTCTACTGCACAAACATTTTTTTGTCTGTTGGAATTTTATTTCCTTTGCCATTCAAATTAAATTTCTAAAAGGCTAATTATACATTAAAATATTAAAGGGACATTAAACACTAAATACACGCTAGATAGAATGATGCATTCAAAGAAAAGATTAGTCCATGACTAACATGTAGATGTATTTTTTAAAGTTTCATTAGTTGTTTAAAAAGTGACAAAATAAGTGTAAAGTTTTAGTGTCTATAAAATACTGGGAGCTGCCATGTTGTAACTTGTGTTACCTTCTCTGCTGTGGCCAATTAGGGACCGTTATAAATAGGTCACTAGAGTATGCAGCCAATGGTTGTGCTGGATTTAACAGTGTTCTGCACTTCCATTTCTAACAGGAACCAAAGCTCACAATTTCAGAATAATAAATAATGAAAGTATATTGCAGAGTTGTTTTATATATACAATTTATCATTTTATATTACCATCTCAAAGTGTTTAATGTCCCTTTAAGTAACCAGGTTTAAAGTGACATAACTGTAGTTGGAACTGGTCAATGATTTCTTTATTTAAAATAGCCTTGCCCATTTATGCCCCTCCTACCTTTATGAGGGATGTCATGTTTATCTGACCTTATAGTTGATGAGCTCATTGTTATCTGTCCCTTATTGACCACAACTTGTCACATACTTAAGAAGCTTTTATTATACTAAAAGGAAATTAAAGAGACACTCAAGTCAAAATTAAACTTCATGATTCAGATAGAGCATGTCATTTTAAACAACTTTACAATTTACTTCCATTGAAAAAATGTGCACATTCTTTTAATATTTACACTTTGAGTCACCAGCTCCTACTGAGCATGTGCAATAATTCACAGCATATACGTATATGCATTTGTGATTGGCTGTCATATGGTACAGGAGGAGTGGAAATAGACATAACTTTGCCATTTATTTTTTTAAACAATCTACTACTCATTTGAAGTTCAGACTACGTGCTATTGCATTGTCTTCTTATCATGCATTTGTTGATTATGCAAATCTATTGACACATTAATATCTAATCACAGTGCTATTTAAAGTGAATGTAAATTTTGATGCTAAAGTGCCCGGTTTTTAAAAATTCTATTAAAAACAGGGGCACTTTAATTCATCAAAATTTACATTTCACTCCTGTTGTGAAAAACAAAACAAAAACTTACCTTTTAATCTTGACAGCAGCTCCAGCTTCCTCCACCTTTGGCAAAGCCCCTTCCTGGGTCTAAAATGAGGAATCCGGCTTCCTCCAATCACATCATTGAATCAGACACTGATTCCCCTGGGGGGGGGGGGGGGGGGAGGAAGCCGTGATTGGAGGATGACCTATCCATCATTTCTGACATCAGAAATGGCTTGCGATAACCGGAGGAAGCTGGAGATGCTGTCAAGTTTAAAAGTTAAGTTGTTTTTTCACAACACAAGTAAAATGTAAATTTTGATGAATTAAAGTGCCCCTGTTTTTAATCAAATTTTTAAAAACCAGACACTTTAGCATCAAAATTTAGATTCACTTTAAACTGCGAGTGTTTTTTACTTTATCAGCTCATTTAGTGCCAACTTTCACATTTAATAACTTAGGGTGGTGTCTATTTGTTTTAAAGGCTATTATAGTGATAAAATGACATACTCTAATTCATAAGAACATGTAATCTTATCAATAGCGACACTGCAACAATGTGTTTAACCCCTGGAAAATGGATAAACACATAGTTAAAGTAACACTTAGGAGCTGCAGAGCATTGTTGGTCCTGAGAGAAAACTGCTGTAGATTGGATCAGTGGCAGATTCTGCTTAAAGGACCAGTAAATATAGTAGATTTATTGAAAGGGCTTTAACATTGAAACATGTCTAAATAAGCGCTGCGGAATCTGTTGGTGGTCTACAAATAACCGATAATAATAATAATAATAATAATAATAAACAAATGCATGATAAAAGACAAAGCAATAGCACTAAGTCTGAACTTCAAATAAGTAGTAGATTTTTTTTTCTGACAAATTTCAAAGTTCTCTATTTCTACTCCCACTGCATCATGTGACAGCCATCAACCAATCACAAATGCATATATTCTGTGAATTCCTGCACATGCTCAGCAGGAGCTGGTGACTCAAAAAGTGTAAATATAAAGACTGTGCACATTTGGTTAATGGTAGTTAATTGGGAAGTTGTTTGTTTAAAATTGCATGCTCTATCTGAATCATGAAAGTTCAATTTTGACTTGAGTGTCCCTTTAAGACCAACAGTGCTCTGCAGGTATCATGTGGTAGTTTAACCCCCTTTGCAGGGGTCAGTCAGAGTTGAAGTGTGCCTAGTGATAAAATAACATGCTCTAATGATTTAGAGTATGTACATTTATCAGTATAAGACAGAATCGTTAAACATATTTATTCAATATTTAATCTCAGAAAAACATTGATCTCAATATAATCTCCAAATCTGAAAATATTATATCTCTCATTTATTTAATGTTAAATAACCCTAATCACAACATTTTAAAGCAGATCTTATGCAATGCAGTTCTTAAATTGACACAAAACTGCAAGAATGTCGCAAAGTATTTTAAACATTGAGGTTAACACACCCAAGAATGCCCACAAAAGGGTCAGATTACGAGTGGTGCGTTGAAAGTAGTGCACGTATTAAAAGTTGAAAAAAAATTTGATCGCTCAAACACAATTTAATTTATTGCACTTCAAGATACCGCAATCTTAAAGCTCTGGTTAACTGTTACACTCAAATAAAAAAAGTGTAAAAAAACCCTCAAAGTAAATGTAAAAGTATAGTTACACTCATAACACTATAATACAAATTATTAAAAACAAATCTTGCACAAAAAGGTTATAAGGGCTTGAAGATATGAGGTCTCAGGTGTTAGAAAAAAAATGCGGGCAAAGGGCTTTAACATTGAAACATGTCTAAATAAATATGTATTTACAGACATATATACACATATAAAACACAAATGCATATGTACACAAATATACAGAAGAAATGTATAGTGCATTGCAGTCAAGTAAAATCATATTTATGCAATATTCATATTTAATAAAGTGTGATTACAATGCTCTTCACATAGGGGAATATGTTCTAAGTATTTATAAATAGATACCCCGCTAGAAGTAAGGTTTCTTGCATGCGTCAGGTAGCTCGTATTACAAGTTTAAAGAGTTTTCGCTTGCACGCTAACACAATACGCGCAAATAGACGAACGTAGAATATTGCATTAACGTATTCCCTCATAGAAGTCAAATGGAGCAAAAAAGGAAATTTATGCTTACCTGATAAATTTATTTCTTTTATGATATGACGAGTCCACGGATTTCATCCTTACTTATGGGATATCGCCTCCTGGTCAGCAGGAGGAGGCAAAGAGCTCCACAGCAGAGCTGTATATATAGCCCCTCCCTTCCCTCCCCCTCCAGTCATTCGACCGAAGTTAGGAAGAGAAAGGAAAGGCCAAGGAGCAGAGGTGACTGAAGTTTAACAAAAATAAAAACCTGTCTTTAGAAAAAATAACAGGGTGGGCCGTGGACTCGTCATATCGCAAAATAAATAAATTTATCAGGTAAGCATACATTTCCTTTTCTTTTACAAGATCTGACGAGTCCACGGATTTCATCCTTACTTATGGGATACAATACCAAAGCTATAGGCCACAGCTGAAAGGGAGGGACAAGACAGGAACGGAAGGCACCACTGCTTGAACCTTTCTCCCAAAAACAAAATTTGGAAAAAGCATGAAAAGACGACCAAGTTGCAGCCTTGCAAATCTGTTCAACAGAAGCATAATTTTTAAATGCCCATGAGGAAGCCACAGTCCTAGTAGAATGAGCCATCATTCGTTCTGGAGGCTGCTGTCCAGCAGTCTCATATGCAACACAGATGATACTCTTCGGCCAAAAAGAAAGAGGCACGGACTACGTCTAAGTTATGTAACAGACGTTCCTTCTTAAAAACAGAATTTATGTTTACCTGATAAATTACTTTCTCCAACGGTGTGTCCGGTCCACGGCGTCATCCTTACTTGTGGGATATTCTCTTCCCCAACAGGAAATGGCAAAGAGCCCAGCAAAGCTGGTCACATGATCCCTCCTAGGCTCCGCCTACCCCAGTCATTCGACCGACGTTAAGGAGGAATATTTGCATAGGAGAAACCATATGTTACCGTGGTGACTGTAGTTAAAGAAAATAAATTATCAGACCTGATTAAAAAAACCAGGGCGGGCCGTGGACCGGACACACCGTTGGAGAAAGTAATTTATCAGGTAAACATAAATTCTGTTTTCTCCAACATAGGTGTGTCCGGTCCACGGCGTCATCCTTACTTGTGGGAACCAATACCAAAGCTTTAGGACACGGATGAAGGGAGGGAGCAAATCAGGTCACCTAAATGGAAGGCACCACGGCTTGCAAAACCTTTCTCCCAAAAATAGCCTCAGAAGAAGCAAAAGTATCAAATTTGTAAAATTTAGAAAAAGTGTGCAGTGAAGACCAAGTCGCTGCCTTACATATCTGATCAACAGAAGCCTCGTTCTTGAAGGCCCATGTGGAAGCCACAGCCCTAGTGGAGTGAGCTGTGATTCTTTCAGGAGGCTGCCGTCCGGCAGTCTCATAAGCCAATCGGATAATGCTTTTAATCCAGAAGGAGAGAGAGGTAGAAGTTGCTTTTTGACCTCTCCGTTTACCAGAATAAACAACAAACAAAGACAAAGTTTGTCTGAAATCCTTAGTAGCTGCTAAGTAAACTTTGAGAGCACGAACTACATCCAAGTTGTGCAACAAACGTTCCTTCTTTGAAACTGGATTAGGACACAAAGAAGGCACAACTATCTCCTGGTTAATGTTTTTGTTAGAAACAACTTTTGGAAGAAAACCAGGTTTAGTACGCAAAACCACCTTATCTGCATGGAACACCAGATAAGGAGAAGAACACTGCAGAGCAGATAATTCTGAAACTCTTCTAGCAGAAGAAATTGCAACCAAAAACAAAACTTTCCAAGATAATAACTTAATATCAACGGAATGTAAGGGTTCAAACGGAACCCCCTGAAGAACTGAAAGAACTAGGTTGAGACTCCCAGGAGGAGTCAAAATTTTGTAAACAGGCTTGATTCTAACCAGAGCCTGAACAAAGGCTAGAACATCCGGCACAGCTGCCAGCTTTTTTGTGAAGTAACACAGACAAGGCAGAAATCTGTCCCATCAAGGAACTTGCAGATAATCCTTTTTTCAATCCTTCTCGAAGGAAGGATAGACTCTTAGGAATCTTAACCTTGTCCCAAGGGAATCCTGCAGATTCACACCAACAGATATACCAAATTATGTGGTAATTTTTCTGGTTACAGGCTTTCAGGCCTGAACAAGAGTATTAATAACAGAATCTGAGAACCCTCGCTTTGATAAGATCAAGCGTTCAATCTCCAAGCAGTCAGCTGGAGTGGGTCGAACGGACCTAGAACAAGAAGGTCTGTCAAAGGTAGCTTCCATGGTGGAGCCGATGACATATTCACCAGATCTGCATACCAAGTCCTGCGTGGCCACGCAGGAGCTATCAAAATCACTGACGCCCTCTCCTGATTGATCCTGGCTACCAGCCTGGGGATGAGAGGAAACGGCGGGAACACATAAGCTAGTTTGAAGGTCCAAGGTGCTACTAGTGCATCCACTAGAGCCGCCTTGGGATCCCTGGATCTGTACCCGTAGTAAGGAACTCTGAAGTTCTGACGAGAGGCCATCAGATCCATGTCTGGAATGCCCCACGGTTGAGTGACTTGGGCAAAGATTTCCGGATGGAGTTCCCACTCCCCCGGATGCAATGTCTGACGACTCAGAAAATCCGCTTCCCAATTTTCCACTCCTGGGATGTGGATAGCAGACAGGTGGCAGGAGTGAGACTCCGCCCATAGAATGATTTTGGTCACTTCTTCCATCGCTAGGGAACTCCTTGTTCCCCCCTGATGGTTGATGTATGAACTTGGCCCTCGCTAGCTGAGGCCAAGCTTTGAGAGCATTGAATATCGCTCTCAGTTCCAGAATATTTATCGGTAGAAGAGATTCTACCCGAGACCAAAGACCCTGAGCTTTCAGGGATCCCCAGACCGCGCCCCAGCCCATCAGACTGGCGTCGGTCGTGACAATGACCCACTCTGGTCTGCGGAAGGTCATCCCTTGTGACAGGTTGTCCAGGGACAGCCACCAACGGAATGAGTCTCTGGTCCTCTGATTTACTTGTATCTTCGGAGACAAGTCTGAATAGTCCCCATTCCACTGACTGAGCATGAACAGTTGTAATGGTCTTAGATGAATGCGCACAAAAGGAACTATGTCCATTGCCGCTACCATCAAACCTATCACTTCCATGCACTGCGCTATGGAAGGAAGAGGAACGGAATGAAGTATCCGACAAGAGTCTAGAAGTTTTGTTTTACTGGCTTCTGTCAGAAAAATCCTCATTTCTAAGGAGTCTATTATAGTTCCCAAGAAGGGAACCCTCGTTGACGGAGATAGAGAACTCTTTTCCACGTTCACTTTCCATCCGTGAGATCTGAGAAAGGCCAGGACAATGTCCGTGTGAGCCTTTACTTGAGGAAGGGACGACGCTCGAATCAGAATGTCGTCCAAGTAAGGTACTACAGCAATGCCCCTTGGTCTTAGCACCGCCAGAAGGGACCCTAGTACCTATGAGAAAATCCTAGGAGCAGTGGCTAATCCGAAAGAAAATGCCACGAACTGGAAATGCTTGTCCAGGAATGCAAACCTTAGGAACCGATGATGTTCCTTGTGGATAGGAATATGTAGATACGCATCCTTGAAATCCACCTTGGTCATGAATTGACCTTCCTGGATGGAAGGAAGAAGTTTTCGAATGGTTTCCATCTTGAACGATGGAACCTTGAGAAACTTGTTCAAGATCTTGAGATCTAAGATTGGTCTGAACGTTCCCTCTTTTTTGGGAACTATGAACAGATTGGAGTAGAACCCCATCCCTTGTTCTCCTAATGGAACAGGATGAATCACTCCCATTTTTAGCAGGTCTTCTACCCAATGTAAGAATGCCTGTCTTCTTATGTGGTCTGAAGACAACTGAGACCTGTGGAACCTCCCCCTTGGAGGAAGCCCCTTGAACTCCAGAGAATAACCTTGGGAGACTATTTCTAGCGCCCAAGGATCCAGAACATCTCTTTCCCAAGCCTGAGCGAAGAGAGAGAGTCTGCCCCCCACCAGATCCGGTCCCGGATCGGGGGCCCGCATTTCATGCTGTCTTGGTAGCAGTGGCAGGTTTCCTGGCCTGCTTTCCTTTGCTCCAGCCTTGCATAGGTCTCCAGGCTGGATTGGCTTGAGAAGTATTACCTTCCTGCTTAGAGGACGTAGCCCTTGGGGCTGATCCGTTTCTGCGAAAGGGACGAAACTTAGGTTTATTTTTGGTCTTGAAAAGACCTATCCTGAGGAAGGGCGTGGCCCTTGCCCCCAGTGATATCAGAGATAATCTCTTTCAAGTCAGGGCCAAAGAGTGTTTTCCCCTTGAAAGGAATGTCAAGCAATTTGTTCTTGGAAGACGCATCCGCTGCCCAAGATTTTAACCAAGCGCTCTGCGCCACAATAGCAAACCCAGAATTTTTTCGCCGCTAACCTAGCCAATTGCAAGGTGGCGTCTAGGGTGAAAGAATTAGCCAATTTAAGAGCACGAATTCTGTCCATAATCTCCTCATAAGAAGAAGAATTACTAATAATCGCCTTTCCTAGCTCATCAAACTAGAAACACGCGGCTGCAGTGACAGGGACAATGCATGCAATTGGTTGTAGAAGGGAACCTTGCTGAACAAACATCTTTAGCAGACCTTCTAATTTTTTATCCATAGGATCTTGGAAAGCACAACTATCTTCTATGGGTATAGTGGCGCGCTTGTGTAGAGTAGAAACCGCCCCCTCGACCTTGGGGACTGTCTGCCATCAGTCCTTTCTGGGGTCGACTATAGGAAAACAATTTTATAAATATGGGGGGAGGTACTAAAGGTATACCGGGCCTGTCCCATTCTTTACTAACAATGTACGCCACCCGCTTGGATATAGGAAAAGCTTCGGGGGGCCCCGGGGCCACTAAGAACTTTTCCATTTTACATAGTGGTTCTGGAATGACCAGATAATCACAATCATCCAAATTGGATAACACCTCCTTAAGCAGAGCGCGGAGATGTTCCAACTTAAATTTAAAAGTAATCACATCAGGTTCAGCTTGTTGAGAAATGTTTCCTGAATCTGAAATTTCTCCCTCAGACAAAACCTCCCTGGCCCCCTCAGATTGGTGTAGGGGCCCTTCAGAAACCATATCATCAGCGTTCTCATGCTCTACAGAATTTTCTAAAACAGAGCAGTCGCGCTTTCGCTGATAAGTGGGCATATTGGCTAAAATGTTTTTGATAGAATTATCCATTACAGCCGTTAAATGTTGCATAGTAAGGAGTATTGGCGCACTAGATGTACTAGGGGCCTCCTGTATGGGCAAGACTGGTGTAGACGAAGGAGGGGATGATGCAGTACCATGCTTACTCCCCTCACTTGAGGAATCATCTTGGGCATCATTTTTACTAAATTTTTTTATGACATAAAATACATATAGTTAAATGAGAAGGAACCTTGGTTTCCCCACAGTCAGAACACAATCTATCTGGTAGTTCAGACATGTTAAACAGGCATAAACTTGATAACAAAGCACAAAAAACGTTTTAAAATAAAACCGTTACTGTCACTTTAAATTTTAAACTAAACACACTTTATTATTGCAATTGCGAAAAAGTATGAAGGAATTGTTCAAAATTCACCAAAATTTCACCACATTGTCTTAAAGCCTTAAAAGTATTGCACACCAAATTTGGAAGCTTTAACCCTTAAAATAACGGAACCGGAGCCGTTTTTATATTTAACCCCTTTACAGTCCCTGGAATCTGCTTTGCTGAGACCCAACCAAGCCCAAAGGGGAATACGATACCAAATGATGCCTTCAGAAAGACTTTTCTATGTATCAGAGCTCCACACACATGCAGCTGCATGCCATGCTGTCCTCAAAAACAAGTGCGCCATACCGGCGCGAAAATGAGGCTCTGACTATGATTAGGGAAAGTCCCTAAAGAATAAGGTGTCTAAAACAGTGCCTGCCGATATAATCATATCAAAATACCCAGAATAAATGATTCCTCAAGGCTAAATAAGTGTTAATAATGAATCGATTTAGCCCAGAAAAAGTCTACAGTCTTAATAAGCCCTTGTGAAGCCCTTATTTACTATCTTAATAAACATGGCTTACCGGATCCCATAGGGAAAATGACAGCTTCCAGCATTACATCGTCTTGTTAGAATGTGTCATACCTCAAGCAGTAAGAGACTGCACACTGTTCCCCCAACTGAAGTTAATTGCTCTCAACAGTCCTGTGTGGAACAGCCATGGATTTTAGTTACGGTGCTAAAATCATTTTCCTCATACAAACAGAAATCTTCATCTCTTTTCTGTTTCTGAGTAAATAGTACATACCAGCACTATTTTAAAATAACAAACTCTTGATTGAATAATAAAAACTACAGTTAAACACTAAAAAACTCTAAGCCATCTCCGTGGAGATGTTGCCTGTACAACGGCAAAGAGAATGACTGGGGTAGGCGGAGCCTAGGAGGGATCATGTGACCAGCTTTGCTGGGCTCTTTGCCATTTCCTGTTGGGGAAGAGAATATCCCACAAGTAAGGATGACGCCGTGGACCGGACACACCTATGTTGGAGAAAGAAGGGTTAGGACACAAGGAAGGAACAACAATTTCCTGATTAATATTCTTGCTAGAAACAACCTTAGGAAGAAAACCAGGTTTGGTACATAACACCACCTTATCAGCATGGAAAATAAGATAAGGAGAATCACATTGTAAAGCCGAAAGTTCAGAAACTCTGCGAGCAGAAGAAATAGCAACCAAAAATAAAACTTTCCAAGATAATAACTTAATATCTATGGAATGCATGGGTTCAAACAGAACCCCTTGAAGAACATTAAGAACTAAATTCAAACTCCAAGGAGGAGCAATTGGTCTAAACACAGGCCGGATTCTAGTAAGGGCCTGACAAAAAGATTGCACATCTGCCAGACGCTTGTGTAACAAAATAGACAAAGCAGAAATCTGTCCCTTTAAGGAACTTGCTGACAACTTTTTCTCCAATCCTTCTTGGAGAAAAGATAAAATCCTGGGAATCCTAACACTACTCCATGAGTAGCCCTTGGATTCACACCAATAAAGATATTTACGCCATATCTTATGGTAAATCTTTCTAGTAACAGGCTTGCGTGCCTGAATCAAGGTATCAATGACCGCATCGGAGAACCCCCGCTTAGATAAAATCAAGCGTTCAATCCCCAAGCAGTCAGCTGCAGAGAAATTAGATTCGGATGATGGAAGGGTCCCTGAATGAGAAGGTCCTGCCTCAATGGAAGCTTCCACGGCAGCAGAGAGGACATGTCCACCAGATCGGCATACCAAGTGCAGCGAGGCCACGCAGGAGCGATTAGAATCACCGAAGCCTTCTCCTGTTTGATCCGTGCAATCACCTGGGAAAGGAGAGCAAACGGTGGGAACACATAAGCTAGGTTGAACGACCAAGGCATCTATCAGTTCGGCCTGAGGATCCCTGGACCTGGATCCGTACCTTGGGAGCTTGGCATTCTGCCGAGACGTCATCAGATCCAATTCCGGACTGCCTCATCTGAGAATCAGGGTGGCAAAGACCTCCGGGTGGAGTTCCCATTCCCCCGGATGAAATGTCTGCCTGCTCAAAAAATCCGCCTCCCAGTTGTCCACTCCTGGGATGTAGATTGCTGACAGATAACAAGAATGAGCCTCCGCCCACCGAATTATCTTGGATACTTCTGTCATCGGTAAGGAACTCCTTGTTCCTCCCTGATGATTGATGTAAGCCACAGTCGTGATGTTGTCCGACTGAAATCGGATGAATTTGGCCGAAGCCAATTGAGGCCAAGCTTGAAGCGCATTGAATATTGCTCTCAACTCCAGAATATTGATGGGAAGTAGAGACGCCGCTCGACTCCACACTCCCTGAGCCTTCAGGGAATTCCAGACTGCACCCCATCCTAGTAGACTGGCGTCCATTGTCACTATCACCCATGAAGGTCTGCGGAAGCACGTCCCTTGGGACAGATGATCCAGCGACAACCACCAAAGAAGAGAGTCTCTTGTCTCCTGATCCATATCTATTTGAGGAGACAAATCTTCATAATCTCCATTCCACTGTCTGAGCATGCTCACTTGTAGAGGTCTGAGATGAAAACGAGCAAACGGAATGATGTCCATTGCCGCCACCATCAATCCAATTACCTCCATGCACTGAGCCACTGATGGCCGAGGATTGGACTGAAGGGTTCGGCATGTATTCAGAATCTTTAACCTTCTGACATCCGTCAAGAAGATTTTCATGGATATGGAATCTATTAGAGTTTCCAGGAAAGAAACCCTTGTCTGTGGAATTAGTGAACTCTTTTCTAGATTCACCTTCCACCCATGAGTCCTTAGGAAGGACAGAACTATGTCGGTATGAGACTTTGTCAGTTGGTAAGACGACGCCTGGATGAGAATATCGTCCAAATAAGGCACCACTGCAATGCCCCGCGGTCTGAGAACCGCTAGCAAAGACGCTAGAACCTTCGTGAAGATCCTGGGTGCTGTGGCCAACCCGAAGGGAAGAGCCACGAACTGAAAATGTTTGTCCAAGAAGGCAAACCTTAGAAACTGGTGATGATCTCTGTGGATAGGAATGTGAAGATATGCATCCTTTAAGTCCACGGTAGTCATATATTGACCCTCCTGGATCAAAGGAAGAATTGTCCAAATCGTCTCCATCTTGAAGGATGGGACTCTTGAAACTTGTTTAGACTCTTGAGATCTAAAATGGGTCTGAACGTTCCCTCTTTCTTGGGAACCAAGAAAAGATTTGAGTAAAACCCCTGCCCCTGTATTGGAACGGCACAAATACTCCCATAGTGGAGAGGTATTTTACACAACGTAAGAACGCCTATCTTTTTATCTGGTCTACAGACAATCATGAAAGAAGAAACCTTCCCCTTGTGAGGGAATTTTTGAACTCCAGTTGATACCCCTGGGACACAATTTCTTGTGTCCAGGGATCCTGAACGTCTCTTATCCAAGCCTGGACAAAGAGAGAAAGTCTGCCCCCTACTAGATCCGGTCCCGGATCGGGGGCCGCGCCCCTTCATGCTGTCTTGGGAGCAGCTGCGGGCTTCTTGGGTTGTTTACCCTTGTTCCAAGCCCGATTGGGTCTCCAGACGGGCTTGGTTTGTGCAAAGTTCCCTTCCTGTTTAGTGGAAGAGGAAGAAGGGACTCCTTTGAAATTTCGAAAGGAACGAAAAACAGAATTTATGTTTACCTGATAAATTTCTTTCTCCAACGGTGTGTCCGGTCCACGGCGTCATCCTTACTTGTGGGATATTCTCTTCCCCAACAGGAAATGGCAAAGAGCCCAGCAAAGCTGGTCACATGATCCCTCCTAGGCTCCGCCTACCCCAGTCATTCGACCGACGTTAAGGAGGAATATTTGCATAGGAGAAACCATATGGTACCGTGGTGACTGTAGTTAAAGAAAATAAAATATCAGACCTGATTAAAAAAACCAGGGCGGGCCGTGGACCGGACACACCGTTGGAGAAAGAAATTTATCAGGTAAACATAAATTCTGTTTTCTCCAACATAGGTGTGTCCGGTCCACGGCGTCATCCTTACTTGTGGGAACCAATACCAAAGCTTTAGGACACGGATGAAGGGAGGGAGCAAATCAGGTCACCTAAATGGAAGGCACCACGGCTTGCAAAACCTTTCTCCCAAAAATAGCCTCAGAAGAAGCAAAAGTATCAAACTTGTAAAATTTGGTAAAAGTGTGCAGTGAAGACCAAGTCGCTGCCCTACATATCTGATCAACAGAAGCCTCGTTCTTGAAGGCCCATGTGGAAGCCACAGCCCTAGTGGAATGAGCTGTGATTCTTTCGGGAGGCTGCCGTCCGGCAGTCTCGTAAGCCAATCTGATGATGCTTTTAATCCAAAAAGAGAGAGAGGTAGAAGTTGCTTTTTGACCTCTCCTTTTACCTGAATAAACAACAAACAAGGAAGATGTTTGTCTAAAATCCTTTGTAGCATCTAAATAGAATTTTAGAGCGCGAACAACATCCAAATTGTGCAACAAACGTTCCTTCTTTGAAACTGGTTTTGGACACAGAGAAGGTACGATAATCTCCTGGTTAATGTTTTTGTTAGAAACAACTTTTGGAAGAAAACCAGGTTTAGTACGTAAAACCACCTTATCTGCATGGAACACCAGATAAGGAGGAGAACACTGCAGAGCAGATAATTCTGAGACTCTTCTAGCAGAAGAAATCGCAACTAAAAACAAAACTTTCCAAGATAATAACTTAATATCAACGGAATGTAAGGGTTCAAACGGAACCCCCTGAAGAACTGAAAGAACTAAATTGAGACTCCAAGGAGGAGTCAAAGGTTTGTAAACAGGCTTGATTCTAACCAGAGCCTGAACAAAGGCTTGAACATCTGGCACAGCTGCCAGCTTTTTGTGAAGTAATACCGACAAGGCAGAAATCTGTCCCTTCAGGGAACTTGCAGATAATCCTTTTTCCAATCCTTCTTGAAGGAAGGATAGAATCCTAGGAATCTTAACCTTGTCCCAAGGGAATCCTTTAGATTCACACCAACAGATATATTTTTTCCAAATTTTGTGGCAAATCTTTCTAGTCACAGGCTTTCTGGCCTGAACAAGAGTATCGATAACAGAATCTGAGAATCCTCGCTTCGATAAAATCAAGCGTTCAATCTCCAAGCAGTCAGCTGGAGTGAAACCAGATTCGGATGTTCGAACGGACCCTGAACAAGAAGGTCTCGTCTCAAAGGTAGCTTCCAAGGTGGAGCCGATGACATATTCACCAGATCTGCATACCAAGTCCTGCGTGGCCACGCAGGAGCTATCAAGATCACCGACGCCCTCTCCTGCTTGATCCTGGCTATCAGCCTGGGGATGAGAGGAAATGGCGGGAACACATAAGCTAGTTTGAAGGTCCAAGGTGCTACTAGTGCATCCACTAGAGCCGCCTTGGGATCCCTGGATCTGGCCCCGTAGCAAGGAACTTTGAAGTTCTGACGAGAGGCCATCAGATCCATGTCTGGAATGCCCCACAGGTGAGTGACTTGGGCAAAGATTTCCGGATGGAGTTCCCACTCCCCCGGATGCAATGTCTGCCGACTCAGAAAATCCGCTTCCCAATTTTCCACTCCTGGGATGTGGATAGCAGACAGGTGGCAGGAGTGAGACTCCGCCCAAAGAATAATTTTGGTTACTTCTTCCATCGCTAGGGAACTCCTTGTTCCCCCCTGATGGTTGATGTACGCAACAGTCGTCATGTTGTCTGATTGAAACCGTATGAACCTGGTCCTCGCAAGCTGGGGCCAGGCCTGGAGAGCATTGAATATCGCTCTCAGTTCCAGAATATTTATCGGTAGAAGAGATTCTTCCCGAGACCAAAGACCCTGAGCTTTCAGGGATCCCCAGACCGCGCCCCAGCCTATCAGACTGGCGTCGGTCGTGACAATGACCCACTCTGGTCTGTGGAACATCATCCCTTGAGACAGATTGTCCAGGGACAGCCACCAACGGAGTGAGTCTCTGGTTCTCTGATTTACTTGTATCTTCGGAGACAAGTCTGAATAGTCCCCATTCCACTGACTGAGCATGCACAGTTGTAATGGTCTTAGATGAATGCGCGCAAAAGGAACTATGTCCATCGCCGCCACCATCAACCCGATCACTTCCATGCACTGAGCTATGGAAGGAAGAGGAACGGAATGAAGTATCCGACAAGAGTCCAGAAGCTTTGTTTTTCTGGCCTCTGTTAGAAAGATCCTCATTTCTAAGGAGTCTATAATTGTTCCCAAGAAGGGAACCCTTGTTGACGGGGATAGAGAACTCTTTTCCACGTTCACTTTCCAGCCGTGAGATCTGAGAAAGGCCAGGACAATGTCCGTGTGAGCCTTTGCTTGAGGAAGGGACGACGCTTGAATCAGAATGTCGTCCAGGTAAGGTACTACTGCAATGCCCCTTGGTCTTAGCACCGCTAGAAGGGACCCTAGTACCTTTGTGAAAATCCTTGGAGCAGTGGCTAATCCGAAAGGAAGCGCCACGAACTGGTAATGTTTGTCCAGGAATGCAAACCTTAGGAACCGATGATGTTCCTTGTGGATAGGAATATGTAGATACGCATCCTTTAAATCCACCGTGGTCATGAATTGACCTTCCTGGATGGAAGGAAGGATAGTTCGAATGGTTTCCATCTTGAACGATGGGACCTTGAGAAATTTGTTTAAGATCTTGAGATCTAGGATTGGTCTGAACGTTCCCTCTTTTCTGGGAACTATGAACAGATTGGAGTAGAACCCCATCCCTTGTTCTCTTAATGGAACAGGATGAATCACTCCCATTTTTAACAGGTCTTCTACACAATGTAAGAACGCCTGTCTTTTTATGTGGTCTGAAGACAACTGCGACCTGTGGAACCTCCCCCTTGGGGGAAGTCCCTTGAATTCCAGAAGATAACCCTGGGAGACTATTTCTAGCGCCCAAGGATCCAGAACATCTCTTGCCCAAGCCTGAGCGAAGAGAGAGAGTCTGCCCCCCACCAGATCCGGTCCCGGATCGGGGGCCAATATTTCATGCTGTCTTGGTAGCAGTGGCAGGTTTCTTGGCCTGCTTTCCCTTGTTCCAGCCTTGCATTGGTCTCCAAGCTGGCTTGGCCTGAGAAGTATTACCCTCTTGCTTAGAGGACGTAGCACCTTGGGCTGGTCCGTTTTTACGAAAGGGACGAAAATTAGGTCTATTTTTTGCCTTGAAAGGCCGATCCTGAGGAAGGGCGTGGCCCTTACCCCCAGTGATATCAGAGATAATCTCCTTCAAGTCAGGACCAAACAACGTTTTCCCCTTGAAAGGAATGTTTAGTAGTTTGTTCTTGGAAGACGCATCAGCCGACCAAGATTTCAACCAAAGCGCTCTGCGCGCCACAATAGCAAACCCAGAGTTCTTAGCCGCTAACTTAGCCAATTGCAAAGAGGCGTCTAGAGTGAAAGAATTAGCCAATTTGAGAGCATTGATTCTGTCCATAATCTCCTCATAAGGAGGAGAGTCACTATCGAGCACCTTAAGCAGTTCATCAAACCAGAAATATGCGGCAGTAGTGACAGGGACAATGCATGAAATGGGTTGTAGAAGGTAACCCTGCTGAACAAACATCTTTTTAAGCAAACCTTCTAATTTTTTATCCATAGGATCTTTGAAAGCACAACTATCCTCTATGGGAATAGTGGTGCGTTTGTTTAAAGTAGAAACCGCTCCCTCGACCTTGGGGACTGACTGCCATAAGTCCTTTCTGGGGTCGACCATAGGAAACAATTTTTTAAATATGGGGGGAGGGACGAAAGGAATACCGGGCCTTTCCCATTCTTTATTAACAATGTCCGCCACCCGCTTGGGTATAGGAAAAGCTTCTGGGAGCCCCGGCACCTCTAGGAACTTGTCCATTTTACATAGTTTCTCTGGGATGACTAAATTTTCACAATCATCCAGAGTGGATAATACCTCCTTAAGCAAAATGCGGAGATGTTCCAATTTAAATTTAAATGTAATCACATCAGATTCAGCCTGCTGAGAAATGTTCCCTAAATCAGTAATTTCTCCCTCAGACAAAACCTCCCTGGCCCCCTCAGATTGGGTTAGGGGCCCTTCAGAGATATTAATATCAGCGTCGTCATGCTCTTCAGTAACTAAAACAGAGCAGCCACGCTTACGCTGACAAGGGTTCATTTTGGCTAAAATGTTTTTGACAGAATTATCCATTACAGCCGTTAATTGTTGCATAGTAAGGAGTATTGGCGCGCTAGATGTACTAGGGGCCTCCTGAGTGGGCAAGACTCGTGTAGACGAAAGAGGGAATGATGCAGTACCATGCTTACTCCCCTCACTTGAGGAATCATCTTGGGCATCATTGTCATTATCACATAAATCACATTTATTTAAATGAATAGGAATTCTGGCTTCCCCACATTCAGAACACAGTCTATCTGGTAGTTCAGACATGTTAAACAGGCATAAACTTGATCAGAAAGTACAAAAAACGTTTTAAAATAAAACCGTTACTGTCACTTTAAATTTTAAACTGAACACACTTTATTACTGCAATTGCGAAAAAACATGAAGGAATTGTTCAAAATTCACCAAATTTTCACCACAGCGTCTTAAAGCCTTGAAAATATTGCACACCAATTTTGGAAGCTTTAACCCTTAAAATAACGGAACCGGAGCCGTTTTAAGCTTTAAACCCCTTTACAGTCCCTGGTATCTGCTTTGCTGAGACCCAACCAAACCCAAAGGGGAATACGATACCAAATGACGCCTTCAGAAGTCTTTTATAAGTATCAGAGCTCCTCTCACATGCGACTGCATGCCATGCCTCTCAAAAACAAGTGCGCAACACCGGCGCGAAAATGAGACTCTGCCTATGCTTTGGGAAAGCCCCTAAAGAATAAGGTGTCTAAAACAGTGCCTGCCGATATTATTATATCAAAATACCCAGATAAAATGATTCCTCAAGGCTAAATATGTGTTAATAATCAATCGATTTAGCCCAGAAAAAGTCTACAGTTTAAATAAGCCCTTGTGAAGCCCTTATTTACAATCGTAATAAACATGGCTTACCGGATCCCATAGGGAAAATGACAGCTTCCAGCATTACATCGTCTTGTTAGAATGTGTCATACCTCAAGCAGCAAGGGACTGCAAACTGTTCCCCCAACTGAAGTTAATTGCTCTCAACAGTCCTGTGTGGAACAGCCATGGATTTTAGTTACGGTTGCTAAAATCATTTTCCTCATACAAACAGAATTCTTCATCTCTTTTCTGTTTCTGAGTAAATAGTACGTACCAGCACTATTTGAAAATAACAAACTCTTGATTGAATAATGAAAAACTACAGTTAAACACTAAAAAACTCTAAGCCATCTCCGTGGAGATGTTGCCTGTACAACGGCAAAGAGAATGACTGGGGTAGGCGGAGCCTAGGAGGGATCATGTGACCAGCTTTGCTGGGCTCTTTGCCATTTCCTGTTGGGGAAGAGAATATCCCACAAGTAAGGATGACGCCGTGGACCGGACACACCTATGTTGGAGAAATTACTCTGTCTCTTATGTTTGGACGTCTTATCCTGAGGGAGTAGATGACCCTTACCTCCTGTAATGTCAGAAATATCTTTCAATTCAGGCCCAAATAGGGTCTTTCCTTTGAAAGGAATAGCTAAAAGCTTGGTGTCAGGATAGGTAAAGTCCAGAGTTAGACCCAAATGCTAGAATGAGGGTAATAACACCCTAGCACAGTGAGTATATACCAGGACCTGACCCTGCGACAGCTACAGTATGAAATACTCACAGAGATAGGCTGGAAGATGGCACAGCAGGGTCAGGAGAAGAAACTTTGTGTAGATAGGGTTAATCAAGAGAGTTGTCAAGTAAGCAATGTCCAGCAACGTGCAATCAGGTAGGCAGGGGTTAACCATTAGAATAATCCAGCAAGCAATGTCCAGCAACGTGTAATCAGGCACGTAGGGGTTAAGCAATAGAGTAATCCAGCAAGCAATGTCCAGCAACTTGTAATCAGGCAGGTAAGGGTTAACCAATAGAATAATCCAGCAAGCAATGTCCAGCAACGTGTAATCAGGCAGGTAAGGGTTAACCAATAGAATAATCCAGCAAGCAATGTCTAGCAACGTGTAATCAGGCAGGTAAGGGTTAACCAATAGAATAATCCAGAAAGCAATGTCCAGCAACAATAAATCAGTCAGATAGGGGTTCAGGGTTCAGAATATTAACAAGCTCAGGTTAATATATATAGAATACTCACAAGCCAACGGGTGAAAACAAACAGGCACCGGAGGAGAGAAGACGCCGGAATAAGAAGCCATTCTTACGTCAGAGGAGAGGGACGGCTTCAGCCAAGTTGCTAGGCAACAGAGCGTAGCGCAATAGCGCCGAAGAAATCCGGGAAGAGGAAGAGCGATCAGCTGAGCGATCGCTACACTTGGATTTAGAGGATACATCCGCAGACCAAGATTTCAACCATAAGGCTCTGCGTGCTAAAATGGACAAACCTGCAGTCTTAGCCGCCAACTTGGCGATCTGAAAGGCGGCATCCGTAACAAAATAATTGGCCAGCTTAAGGGCCTTGATTCTATCCATTATATCTTCCAAAGGAGTCTCAGTCTTAAGAGACTCTTCTAGGGCATCAAACCAAAAGGCAGCCGCAGTTATAACTGGTACAATGCAAGCCGTTGGTTGCAATAGAAAATCTTGAACAAACAGCTTCTTTAGAAGACCCTCCAACTTTTTATCCATAGTGTCCTTGAAAGCACAACTGTCCTCAATAGGAATAGTCATACGCTTAGCTAGTGTAGAAATGGCTCCCTCCACCTTAGGAATAGTTTGCCAAGCATCCCTAACTGTGTCAGGTAAAGGATACATTTTCTTAAACATAGGGGAAGGAGAGAACGGTATACCCGGTCTTTCCCATTGCTTGGTAATAATTTCCGAAATTCTCTTAGGAATCGGAAAAACATCAGCATAAGTAGGGACCTCCAAATATCTGTCCATCTTACACAATTTCTCTGGAGGGAATAGAGTCACAGTCGTCCAGAGTCATCAAAACCTGCCGCAGTAACAGGCGAAGGTGTTCAAGCTTAAATCTGAAGATCGCCATCAAGGAATCAGAAGCCGCATGGACTACCTGGGTCACTTTTCTACTACGTTTACCCTGTAGTACTGGCAACGTAGATAACACTTCTGTAAGAGTTGATGACATAACTGCAGCCATATCCTGCAGAGTGAATGACGCAGACGCCGATGAAGAACATGGCGTCGCCTGCGCGGGGGCGTTATGGGCTGAGACGCTTGGGGAGAGAATTGTGGCATATTCTGAACCTCATCAGTCTGAACACAATCATCATTAAAGAAAATTTGTTCTTTACACTATAATGCCCTAGTAATACATGAGGGACAAAGTGTAACAGGAGGTTCCACAATGGCATTTAAACACATAAGGCATGCACTTTGCTCATCCATTTTAATAAATTGAACAAGAAAATTTGACTCACAGAGTAAATTTGGTTGTAAAATAAATATGGTGAGTACTGTATCTTTAAGAACTCAATTCACACATCTTACACCGTTTTTTATTTTTCAATTGAAAAAATAAAATATGCCGAGTACTGTATCTATAAGGGAGAAACTATTCTAAGTTCACCTTCCCTGAACAATTGTCTTTGGAAAATAACACACAAGTAAAGATTTTTGACACAGATTGTCTATGAAAATAAAAACTTCGTCACCTCGCCGTAGCTCTGCTGCGGCTCCTACCTGTTCCTGTGACCGGACTGATTATTACAAGCTTTGCGCACCAAGAATCGTCTGTCCAAATCAGGTTAAGCATGCTTAGAAGCCGAGAGGAGAAACTGTTAACCACAACAATGACTGCGCTATGAAAGTGTGCGAAGGCCTAAGCCCCGCCCTAAGTGGGCGTGATTCCAACACGCTAAACACTAGTAACAAATCCGCCATTTACCAGAGGCTAATATGATTATACGCACTCCGAAACTGTCCCCTGCGTCAGCCAGGCCCAAATGAGAACTCCACACAGAATGTCCCAGCGCTTCAAGGCACACACTAAACGCCTGAGTGTCTGGTCAAGCACAAATATTAGCTCCCAGCGTCCAACTTTTTAATAAAACATTGTCAGAGTCTGGTACACTATGTCATCTTCGTACTCCTATCCCAGCGCTTCTAGGTAGTAGACTGCTAGAGTGTCTGGTTCTGTCACTATCTACTTAAAGGGAAAATTTTTGCCCATAGCATAGTGAACATACAGTCCAACTGAGATTTTGTTTCTGTGTCCCAGAATAAAAGAACTGCACTTACCTTCATGCTGAGGAACAGCATGACAACTTCACAGTATCAAGAGGTCCACTTTTCCTCCTGAGGTCCAGTGAAACAGAGAAGTCTTAGTTAAGAATTTCCAAGACCATGTACAGCAAACGCAGCACAATCCTGGGAGGCGCAGTGGAGACAAAAATCCACCAGTTCCCACAGTCTAAAAAGACTACTCGAAGCTGCTCTGTAATAAAATAGTACACTTTGGCACCATTTAAAAACAAAAAACCTCTTGATTGAAGAATCTTAACTAAACACCTCTCTTTACCTCTCTTCTATCAATAGCACAGGCAAAGAGAATGACTGGAGGGGGAGGGAAGGGAGGAGCTATATATACAGCTCTGCTGTGGAGCTCTTTGCCTCCTCCTGCTGACCAGGAGGCGATATCCCATAAGTAAGGATGAAATCGTGGACTCGTCATATCTTGTAAAAGAAAAAAAAAAACTAACACCCTACTTGAGCGCAAATCCAATCACATATTATCAAGTGCTCTAACCCAACATGAAAATATGAATATTTCTTCATATATCTGATGGTATTTGGTATTTTGGTGTGGGGGTGTGTGTGTATATGTCTGTAAATACATAAATTGTGCTCAAGTGATTGCGTTTACTTTCAACTTGTAATACAAGCGCAACATCCAACATGCACAGACAAATAGATAAACCCCTTTTTCGCTCATGCCCTTTAAGGGATTTTAAACATTGCTTTTACAACATTGAAACTGACTAAGCAGTGTATTATATATATAATTCCAAAGTATTATTCATCATTTTAGAATGGATTTTACACTATTTTGGTGCAGTGTACATTACTTCAGCCCCAGGAGGAGGGGGCGGGCATCTGCGGGAAGGCTTATCTTAGCCTGATGTCATAAAACTAATAGGCTGGTGTACTATTAAGAGAATAGACTAGATTACAGAGAGTTAGGCTTGCTCATGCCTAGATCAGTCAGAATATAACCTAAATTTCCAAGATGTCAGCTCCCATATCACACTGGGGGCAGGGGTTAGACTGAGAAGTGGTAGTTTTGCACACAAAAAACAAGTTAGTTGTTTGCTGTTTTTTTTACATTTACGTTGATTGAACATATTTGTTTATATCCCTTTTAAGGGGCCAGGGAACAATTTTATAGAGTGATGTGGAGAAAGCATGTAAGGAGCCAGAAAAAAAATATTGTAGAAGTATGTGGGCCCTCGATTGCAAAAGCCAGACAAACTAATTTCTGAAATAACTGATATAATCTTCAGGTTTCTGAAATAACTGATATATTCTTCACCCTCTGGAGGGTGCAGGCTGAGTGCATATGTTCATGTATTCTAATTATAATAGTATGTAATCTTCCTTACCTAGATCCATGAAGCCGGTAAACTAATCTGCAGAAGGTGCAAGCTCCCAGTGACAGAAGTTACCGGCCGGGTCATCCAAGATGGAACAAGAAGATACCGGCTCTGCCACCCATGTCTGACAGAGGCTGGCTTGGACAATGTTAGCTTTGACTTTGGAAATGACCAGCCACTGGTACTTCCACCAGAGAATGAGCGAGGCCAAGAATGGAACTTCAAAGAGGATGGCAGAGAGAGTGCGGGTGAGCGGCCAGAGTCTGACCTGGTCATTCAGGAGGTGGAAGACAGTGAAGAGGAGGAAGAGGAACAGAAATTAAAAATGAGGGATCAATAACATTTGTTTCTTCAGTAGAGTTCTAGGTCTATGATTCCTGTGGCAGTAGGAGATATCACTGTAGTATTATAACCGTTTTTGGATTATTTACTAGCTTCCTATACCACTCTGCTTTTTACAATATTCAGCTGTGTCCTCAACTTTGCTTTTACAACATTTTATAGCCTAGACTCATTCAGGGCAGAATCATATTCTTCAGCACTAATCTACTCTGGCCTGGCTAGTATCCTGTTTGAAGATGGATAAATGAATCTTATATAGTGAGGTACCAGAGTGCTCTCTTAACAGTCATCATTTACCTTTTATGGTTTTAGGGCAAAAGGAAGATGTCCTGAACATTGTCCTTACTGAATGATAATCACATTTTACTTTCTCTCTGGCTTCATTATATCATACTAACTATATAAGTACTATGATGTACAGACCACCCATGAACACTATATGTAAATTATTTATCCCAAGTTAGAATAACAGACAATTTTACACATTGTGTGACTGTCCTCATTCCCAGCATTCACTCACTCATACAGACATTTGTCCTGCGTAAACAACTATTCTACAGATAAAATAAGCAGCAGAAATAAGGCAAATACATTTTAATTAAAAATCTACATGTGTCACCCTGCTTGCTATCAATTGCACACTAGCTAGCAGCATGTAATGGTATCAGTATTTACATTTAAAATCTGGATAGGTTAGCAGCATTCACTATATCAGCTTCCATATCAAATTGTACATCTCTGTCAGTATTACTTAAGAGCTCAAGGTCCCTTTACAACGCCACGAAAAAGAAGACAATAAATAGGAGGTAGCAAACAGGAGGAATCTGCACTGGGGCATTCCCATGTCCCACCAACTCAGATGTCAATGATGACAAAGACCTCTGGCTTCTCATCTTCATGAATCTGCATAGCTGAGTAAGTAATGGCCTTCACCTCTGTACCCTGTCAAAGGGGATAAAATGACAATCATTTGACAATCTCTACTGTGAAGAGATCTTACTAAATCAGACTACAAAACATTCAAATAAAAAATAGGTTTACAATAAAAATAAATTTATTTCATGATGGTGAGAGTCCACAAGTCATCACATGTGGGAATTCCTCTCCTGAAAGATACCACGAGTTTTAAATCCCCCCCACTTCCAATCCCAGAACTTTTTTTTTCACTTTCTGCAATGAGATTTATTTTAGTGAAAAGTTTTCTGCAGGTCATTTTGAAGTGAAATTCAGTTTATTATTAGGTAGTTATACCATATCAATTGCAACATGTTGATTAACTGGAGAATAAAGCACATTTTTAAAGTTTTATAATATATTGCAGCATGTAAATCCCATTGCAAATTAGCTGCAGAGGAAAAAAAAAAAGTGACGTTTTTAAAATGTCTCTTGAATATATTTGTTTCCTTTACTCTTGGTCTAACATCACATAATAAGGTACAAATGTAGCAATAAAAAGGTGCATTGCACACAAGAATGTCTTACATTCAGGAGTCACAGCTTTGCAGACCAGGAAAGGCTACAGGGTGTTGTTGAAAAAAATCCATGAGACACAGTCCTGCTCCATATTTAACTGTTCTCTTTAAACAGTGCTTCGTCTGGTTGCACTGTGTTACGGAAAACACAGTGCAGCCAGAGCACAGCTCAGTTTAAGAACAGACTGATACGGAGCAGCGCTGCAAAGTGAAGGAGATAACAGTTCCTGCATGTGTCCTGTTCTTTCTACAGACATGCTGCATTCTCTTTGAAGACGTCTCAGATCACAGTATGTTCTGCCTTGGGGATTCCCATGATCCTCAGTCATACATACAGCTAAATAGATGAGGGAAACAAAATCATGAAATGTAAAGCTGGGCAAAGAAGTACAGATGCCACCTGAACAAAAAGAGAGTGAGCTGGACTTGTGGGGCGCGATCCGATATCGATCGCAGTTTGCGGCGCAAGCGAGGGAACCGGCGTCGCCCGCAGTTTCAGCTCGCAACTCGAGCCATCCCATATAGGTCGCCGTCAGATGCTAACGTGCCGTAAGTCTCACAAACCAGCGATGTCCAGAAATCTGCGTAAGTACAAATTTCTGGCGTCGCCAGTGACTTGCGGCACGTTAGAAACTGCCGGCGCCTATAAAACCTGACTAAAGTCTAAAACACCCGCACTGTCTAACACGCCTCCCTAACATAGCCCGCACTGTCTAACACGCCTCCCTAACATAGCCCGCACTGTCTAACCCTCTATCCGCTATCCCCCCTCACTAGCCTAACAATAAAAAAGCTATTAACCCCTAAACCGCCGCTCCTTTACCCAGCCGCAACCTAATAAAGTTATTAACCCCTAAACCGCCGCTCCCGTACCCCGCCGCCAGCTATATTATATCTATAACCCCCTAAAGTGAGCCCCTAACACCGCCGCCATCTATATTAAAATTATTAACCCCTAATGTAAGCCCCTTACACCGCCGCCATCTCTATTAAAATGATTAACCCCTAATTTAATCTACCTACCCCGCCGCCAGCTATATTATCTATATTAACCCTAAGTATATTATAGTTAATATAGGTATTACATTATATATATTAACTATATTAACCCTAATTATATTAGGGTTAATATAGTTACTATAGTATTTATATAAACTATATTAACTCTATCTAACCCTAACTAAATTTATATTAAATTAATCTAATTCATTTATAAACTAAAATATTCCTATTTAAATCTAAATACTTACCTATAAAATAAACCCTAAGATAGCTACAATATAATTAATAAATACATTGTAGCTATGTTAGGGTTAATATTTATTTTACAGGTAAATTGTTAATTATTTTAACTAGGTATAATAGATATTAAATAGTTATTAACTATTTAATATCTACCTAGTTAAAATAATTACCCAATTACCTGTAAAATAAATCCTAAACTAAGTTACAAATACACCTACACTATCAATAAATTTAATAAACTACAAACATCTATCTAAAAATACAATTAAATTAACTAAACTAAATTACAAAAAATAAAAAAAAGATTACAAGATATTTAAGCTAATTACACCTATTCTAAGCCCCCTAATAAAATAATAAACCCCCAAAATAAAAAAAAATCCCTGCCCTATTCTAAATTCAACAAATTTCAAAGCTCTTTACCTTACCAGCCCTTAAAAGGGCCTTTTGTGGGGCATGCCCCAAAGGATTCAGCTCTTTTGCATACAACAAATACAATACCCCCCCCCCCCCCATTACAACCCACCACCCACATACCCCTATTCTAAACCCACCCAAACCCCCCTTAAAAAAGCCTAACACTACCCCCCTGAAGATCTCCCTACCTTGTCTTCACCACACCGGGCAGAACTCCTCATCCGATCCGGGCGATGTCTTCCTCCAAGCGGCAAAGAAGAATTCTTCCTCCGGCGACGTCTTCCTCCAAGCGGCAGCAAAGTCTTCATTCTTCCGGCGGCATCTTCAATCTTCTTTCTTTGCTCCGCCGCCGCGGAGCATCCATCCCGGCCGACTGCTGAACTTGGAATGAGGTACCTTTAAATGACGTCATCCAAGATGGCGTCCGCCGAATTCCGATTGGCTGATAGGATTCTATCAGCCAATCGGAATTAAGTTAAAAAAATCTGATTGGCTGATTGAATCAGCCAATCAGATTCAAGTTCAATCCGATTGGCTGATCCAATCAGCCAATCAGATTGAGCTCGCATTCTATTGGCTGATCGGAACAGCCAATAGAATGCGAGCTCAATCTGATTGGATCAGCCAATCGGATTGAACTTGAATCTGATTGGCTGATTCAATCAGCCAATCAGATTTTTTTAACTTAATTCCGATTGGCTGATAGAATCCTATCAGCCAATCGGAATTCGGCGGACGCCATCTTGGATGACGTCATTTAAAAGGTACCTCATTCCAAGTTCAGCAGTCGGCCGGGATGGATGCTCCGCGGCGGCGGAGCGAAGAAAGAAGATTGAAGATGCCGCCGGAAGAATGAAGACTTTGCTGCCGCTTGGAGGAAGACGTCGCCGGAGGAAGAATTCTTCTTTGCCGCTTGGAGGATGACATCGCCGGAGGAAGAATTCTTCTTTGCCGCTTGGAGGAAGACATCGCCCGGATCGGATCAGGAGTTCGGCCCGGTGTGGTGAAGACAAGGTAGGGAGATCTTCAGGGGGGTAGTGTTAGGCTTTTTTAAGGGGGGTTTGGGTGGGTTTAGAATAGGGGTATGTGGGTGGTGGGTTGTAATGGGGGGGGGGGGGGTATTGTATTTGTTGTATGCAAAAGAGCTGAATTCTTTGGGGCATGCCCCACAAAAGGCCCTTTTAAGGGCTGGTAAGGTAAAGAGCTTTGAAATTTGTTGAATTTAGAATAGGGCAGGGAATTTTTTTTATTTTGGGGGTTTATTATTTTATTAGGGGGCTTAGAATAGGTGTAATTAGCTTAAAAATCTTGTAATCTTTTTTTATTTTTTGTAATTTAGTGTTTGTTTTTTTTTGTAATTTAGTTTAGTTAATTTAATTGTATTTTTAGATAGATGTTTGTAGTTTATTAAATTTATTGATAGTGTAGGTGTATTTGTAACTTAGGTTAGGATTTATTTTACAGGTAATTGGGTAATTATTTTAACTAGGTAGATATTAAATAGTTAATAACTATTTAATATCTATTATACCTAGTTAAAATAATTAACAATTTACCTGTAAAATAAATATTAACCCTAACATAGCTACAATGTAATTAAGTACAGCTGGTGCTGTGCAACTGACCAACTAATCGCTGACCACCTAATTGATAATGAGATTTGTTGACAACTATTTTTATGATCAAAACTTACCGATTAGTTGTTGCAGCCCTAGATTAATTTAATATAAATTTAGTTAGGGGTGTTAGGGTTAGATAGAGTTAATATAGTTAATATAAATACTATAGTAACTATATTAACCCTAATATAATTATGGTTAATATAGTTAATATATATAATGTAATAACTATATTAACTATAATATACTTAGGGTTAATATAGATAATATAGCTGGCGGCGGGGTAGGTAGATTAAATTAGGGGTTAATCATTTTAATAGAGATGGCGGCGGTGTAAGGGGCTTACATTAGGGGTTAATAATATTAATATAGCTGGCGGCGGTATAGGGGGATTAGATTAGGGGTTAATAATTTTTATATAGGTGGCGGCGGTGTAAGGGGTCAGATTAGGGGATAGATAAGGTAGATGGCGTCGGTTTTAGAGGCTCACAGTAGGGGGTTAGTTTATGTAGATGGCGGCGGGGTCCGGGAGCGGCGGTTTAGGGGGGTAATAACTTTATTAGGGATTTCGGGGGGGGGGGGATCGCGGTTGACAGGGAGATAGACATTGCGCATGCGTTAGGTGTTAGGTTTATTTTAGCAGATCGCGGTTGACAGGGAGATAGACATTGCGCATGCGTTAGGTGTTAGGTTTATTTTCTAGTTAGTTTAGGGAGTTACGGGGCTCCAATAGTCAGCGTAAGGCTTCTTACGGCTGCTTTTTGTGGCGAGGTGAAAATGGAGTAAGTTTTCTCCATTTTCGCCACGTAAGTCCTTACGCTGCATATTGGATACCAAACTGCGCTGGTTTGGTATACCTGCCTATGGCCCAAAAAACTACGGGCGACGGCAGAAATATACGCGCGTAACTTCTAGGTTACGCCGTATATAGGATACCAAATCAGCGTAAATATTGGCGTCGCCGGCTTTTGCGGGCGACGCTTTATATCGGATCGACCCCGTGGACTCTCACTATCATAAGAAATACATTTAATCAGGCAAGCATGAATTCTGTTTTCTTTGATCAGATGGTGAGAGTTCTCAGGTTACCAAGAATTGAAATATAGAAGATCACTATAAAATAGGGAGGGACAAACAGTGAAGGCCGGATGTTACTAATCAGGCACTACGGCCCACAGAACTTTCCTGCCAAAAAGCAGCCTACATATCTAAGTGATAAAAAAAAAAAAGTGTGCAAATAAGACCAAGTAGCTGCCTTGCAAATCTGATCAATAGAAGAGTCAGTACGAAAGACTGAAGACCTGGCAACCACTCTACTAGAATGAGCAGTAATGCAACCAAATAAGCATTACAAATTAAGCCAAGCAGCTAAAGTCACAATCGTAGCTTTCTGAACTTTGAGAGGCCCAGACAAATTAACATAACGAAAAGAAGAAAGTTTGAAATCTTTTGTGGCTTCCACATAGTATTTCAGAGCTCTCACAAGACACTCCTTGGAGTTCTTAGGAGCTGCACAAAATAGGGAACCACAATTTCCTTATTAATAGTCTGTAGACTGATCTGTAGATATTACTTTAGGAAAAAAGGAATAGGGTACAGCAGCATTTGATCAGGAAAGGATTTATCCCAGAAAAAGCTTATTAAAAAGTGTGCTAAAATTGTTAACCCTTCACGCATCTGCACTACAGGTGATCGCTTAAGGCTAGAACTCAAAGGGAACAAGGAGAAAGTTAACGTAGGTGAAGGAAAAGACACTGCGTATTAGTCTCAGAAGTGGTCTCTGAGCTCGCTAAATTTAAAGCAACAGTAACCTTAAAAATACATCATTTTTATGTTAAGTTTCCAGCAATTTTACAGAACCAAAAAACAAAAGGATTAGGATAATAAACAAATGCTGATATTGTCGTAGTTTTGAGTCATCATCTTACATCATTAGTACAACTTCTATGCCAACATGACCCATTGTAAACGACTTCTTTACAATCATGGGTTCCTAACATAATAATAATGAAATAATTCTTATCCTATTAAACTAAAAGAACTAGTAGCGGGTAGATAGAGAAGGGGAAAGAGAGAAGTAGAGTTAGAAGGATAGGGAAGGGTATACGGGAAAAAAGGACCTGGTTATTTTGGGCTCAAACCACCCAATCCGACCTGCCCGGATGAGCCATCAACGAGACACAGGGAGGCCCCATAGCTGGGAATATGATTAGACCTAAAGTGATATGTTTTCTCAATGATTCTGTGTCCTAGAGTGTGATGCATCGTGCATGATCCAATAGAACCAAACCTTCTGAAAGGATTTTTGTGTGTCTTGAGTGATAGCCACTTGTGCTGACATATTATAGTAGTGCTTAATCTTAAGGATCACCTCCCCCCAGGGCGGAGCCCCCACCTTCCAATGAGGCGCAATACATACTCTAGTGGCTGTGCAGGTGATTCTAATAAATTGATTTATATGTTTGTTAAACTCTTTGAGTCTAGTGTGTAATAATGCTTGATCTATTGTCAGGTGTATAAGGCTGTTTAATATTGTACTTAAAAAGGTGAGAAAGGTGATTCCATGTTCTGTTTGAGTGTATGCAGTCCCACCACATGTGTCTATAGCTGCCCTCCTCTCCACATCCCCTATAGCAAAATTTTTATTGCCACCTGCGTGTGAGGTGATCAGTGGGGTTAGGTACCAACGAAAATTGGTTTTAATGCAATTTTCCAACATATCTGCGCTCTGCAGTCCCCTCCCCGTATTATATAGTATTAGATGCCATGTTTCGATATCAACATCAAAGTTGAGATCCTTTTCCCATTTAATTTGTAAATTGGATTTAGTTTTCCCTTCTGCTGTCTGGATTGCTTGATAAATGTATGATATAGTTTTCTTAGGTCTGGAGGGCGAGCTACATATAGATTCTAGTGTGTAGAGCGATCTTCCAAATCCCGAAGGGAAATGGTGGTGCAAAGTAGAGGTGACTTGCAAGTAAAAAAAAAACAGTTCCGTTGGATTGGGTACAGCCTGTCTTGTAGTAAGTAGTTTGCCTCTATCCATCAAGTCAGCTATCCTGTAAAATCCCCTATTCTCCCATTTCCGAATAGTCATTCTGTACTCAGTGTTCATAATGCAACTGAGCGGTGTCCTGATAGATCTATTAGGTAGTAGCTTAAGGGATGAGGTTAGTCTAGTCCATTGTGTGGTCATAAAGTCTGTGATTGGAAAGTTTTTGGAAGTCTTACCTAGGTGAGGTCTTGGAACCCATAGGAGTGATTCACATAAATCATTATCTGTAATATCTGACTCTAATTTCGTACAGGTTATTTCTTCCTCTAGTTTGTTAAGCAGGGTGGTTTGTGCCAATCTAGCTGCCTGATAATAATGTTTAAAATTTGGCGCCCCAACTCCCCCTAGCCGTCTGTGCCTGTTAAGAATAAAAGGAGGATATTCTAGCTCTTTTACCCCCTCGTATGAAGCTGTCGATACGTCTTTGAAGGTCTTCTAGGTCCTGTGACGGAATGTTTATTGGCAGCGTGCGGAATAAATATAATATTCGTGGCAGCACTGTCATCTTAATTGCCGACAACCTTCCAAACCAGGAAAATCCTAGTTTGCTCCAACTATTTAAGTCGTGTTTGACGTTCTTATATATTGGGGGTAATTGGCCTGGTAAAGCTCCGTAGAACGGCCAGTAAGATTAATCCCTAAATATTTGAGGTGCTTTTTTACCCATTTGAACTCAAAATTTAATTCTATCAGTTTTCTAGCATGGTCAGGGAGCGCTCTTGGCATTGCTTCGCATTTTTCCAGATTAACCTTGTATCCTGAAACTTTGGAGTACAGCTCTAGAGTTTTATATAAATTTGGCAAGGTGATCATTGGTCTGGTCAGGAACAAAAGGATGTCATCTGCAAAAAGAGTAAGCTTGTAGTCCCTTTGTTTTATTGTGACCCCTGTGATATCGGCTGATTTTCTAATGTGTTGCGCCAGAGGCTCAATACACATAGCGAATATAAGAGGGGATAATGGACATCCCTGTCGGGTGCCATTGAGAACCGCAAATCTGTCTGACTGGTGACCCATAGCCTTAACTCGTGCTGTGGGAGAAGAATACACCTTCTTAATGGCAGTCAAAAATGATCCCCTAATGCCGAATGCCAACAGGACCGCCTGCATAAAGTCCCAGTCTACTCTGTCAAAGCCTTCTCTGCGTCTAACGAAAGCAACAGAGAAGGCGTCTTAGTCTCCTGCAGATAGTCTATCAACGCAACCATCCTTCTAATGTTGTCTGGGGCCTCCCTATTTTTAATAAAGCCCACTTGATCAGGGTGAATTATTTTAGGAAGAAGATGTTTGAGGCGATTAGCTAGGATTTTTGTAAAGATTTAAAGGTCCTGATTAATTAAAGATATTGGTCTGTAGTTATGGCACAACATCCTATCTTTACCTGGTTTGGGAATTACTATAATTTTAGCTTCTAGAAGATCAGAGGGGATGGAATGACCCTGGAGGATATGGTTACAGAACTTAACTAAATGAGGTACCAGAGAAGATTTAAATAATTTATAATAGTCCGCAGGAAAGCCATCCGGACCTGCTGCTTTCCCTGGTTTCAGGTCTTGTAAGACATTCAGTATTTCTTTGTTCGTTATGTCCGCGTGTAGAAAGTCTAAATCTTGCTGAGAGATCTTGGGTAAGTCTGCTTCTTCTAAAAATTTATCACATAAACTTTGTGTTAGCTCTCATTTGTCAACTTTTTTCCCATCACATAATGAGCCATAGTAGGTAGCAAATATGTTAACTATATCTGTTGGCTTGGAAGTCTGGGTCCCCTCTGAGTTGCGAAGTGTGGGTATAGAGATATCCTTAATTTTATTCCTGATTTTATTGGCTAAAAATCTATCTGGTTTGTTCGCATAAATGAAGTACGAAGATTGTAGCCTTAGCCCCACCCTTATAGATTGGTCATGAGCATGGTATCTAGTGTCTGTCGAGTAATGTTTTGTATATACTAGCAGAGCCAGTCAATTTGTGTCTCTTTTCTAGGTTTGCTATTTCAGCCTGAAGGGTGTTACATAATTCTTTTGTTTGGTGCTTGGCCCGTGTTTTAATCTGTATAAATAGACCCTGCAAAACTGATTTGTGAGCCGCCCATACCTGTATAGGGTTATCCACCGTATCAGTATTAATGTCCCAGAATTCTATCATATGCCTAAGAATTTTCTCTCTGTGCAAAGGGTTTTTCCTAAGTATGGGGTCATAAGTCCAGCTTTTCATAGTTCTAGGTGGGAGGAGCCCTTCTAATTTTAACTCGACTATGGAGTGGTCAGACCACACACATGGGTGGATAGGGGAGGACTCAACGTTAGTTAACCGTGTTTGACTGACAAATATGTAGTCTAACCTAAAGTATTTATTGTGGGCCATGGAGAAAAAGGTGTGCTCGGAAGTAGTACCTTATAGTGATTTCCATGTGTCTAGGAGGTTATGGCCATCCATTGTGTTTAAAATTGCCTTAACTTTCTTTTGATTTCTATAGAGAGAAGTGTGCTGGTGTACTAGTGATGGGGGATCTTGTTTATACAAGGACACATTAAAATCCCCTGCGAGAAAGATTCTGGTTGAGTTCCAGCCTGATAGGAGGTAGGACACCTTGATAAAGAACTGTTCTTGCTGCACATTTGGGGCATAGACATTGCATAAAACAATCTCCACTTCATTTAGAGTGCCCCTCACAATTATATATCTGCCCTCTTTATCTATAGTAGTGTCAATGAGTTTAAAATTTAGTGAAGAGTGTAGCAGAATTGAAACTCCCCTCTTCTTCTTATCAATTGTGGAATGAAAGTGCAAGGGAACCTGTGTCGTCCAGTACTTCGGGATGTACCCGGTCTTAAAATGCGTCTCTTGCAAGAATATGACGTTAGCTCCTAGCTGTCTATATTGTGTTAGAGCTTTTCTTCTTTTAATGTCGGAGTTGAGGCCTCTCACATTATGTGAGATCAGAGTAATACTAGTAGCTGCCATTGGACCTTTTATTAAGTGTGGGGGGAACCCCTGTGTGTCGCAACAGCCCACCCAGACAAAACAAAACTGTCAACTCACCCCGTACTTCACAACCTTGGCCCCATCGAGAGAATCCGCCCTCTGCCGAAATGTAGGAATTCTATGCAGTCCTTTTAAGGGAAGAGAGGGGAAAGGGAAAGGGAGAGTAGGGAAAGAGAGAGCATTAAAAGTCTGATCACCGCATCTTTACTCTCCTACCACGTGCAGTATATATAGTAGTTGGTAACCTTATGTGGTTAATAAGTTCCTGTACAGGGTTTACATATTGATCTGAGTACTGGGCCCGCATTAACTATAGGGCCTGAAGCTGGGTATTGGTAATTTGTGGCCCCGGATAAGCCTTGTTGTGCCTTATGATATCTGTCTCAGCAGTGGCCTAATGCCCCTTGTGTCTTGGGCTATAGTGGCGGTCTTTCCGAGTGTTAGCTCGGCCCCTATATCCTCACCTTAAGTCAAGCACTGCTCACTCATTGCCGTCAGCACATACCCCCTGCATGTCCGGTCCCAGAGCCTCTCTTTACCGCGGAGGCCCGTTGTCCACGTGGCCAGTACTCACTGCTAATATGGTCCTTGCGGGGTGAGGCTCCGTTGTCGGGTCGCTTGAGGTCTTATGCGCCTGAGCAGCTCTCCTTAGCTCTGTGTCTGCGGCCGTTATATATGCCCTCTGGTTAGATCCGTTCTGCGTGTGTGGGCCTTGCAGGTAAGATGGCGACGTCCGGAGTTAGTGTCTTTATGGTCCGTTAACTTTTGCTCCGCTCCGCCAAGACGTCTCCTCCTTATGCCCAGATGTTTCCTAGGGCGTCCTGTTTAGAAGTGATCAGTCGTTAACCGGCATAAGAGGAGTGGTGGTCATTTTCTCCTGGCTCATTAGCGGAGCTCTAGTGAAACACTTCCATCTTGGAGCTCCGTTAGGCTCTGCCCCAAATACATCATTTTTAAAAGTGCCCAAAACTGCTGTACACGGCTAATATATGTCTCCCAAGATTATAAGAAGCATTTGTACATGTTCATACTCATAGCTAGTGGGATATGAAGTTGAAAAGTACTTATCTGATAACATCTGGGACAACTGTGACACTTCTTGTTATGAAAAGACATTTCACTCCCCGGCTGATAATTTCTTTTCTACCCCTCTGAACTAAAGGACACTGCGAGGAGGAACTGGGCAGCAGATCAGTTAGAGGACCCCTCGCAAAAAATAAATAGATCTGCAACTCACTTTTACCTCACTCATCAAGGAGGCAAAAGAAAATTACGAATGATCGTGGGGGGGAATTTAAAGCTCTGATGTGTTGGGGTATCTTTTGCCTCCTCCTAGTGGTCAGGAGGGGAATTCCCACAGGTGATGACTCATGGATTCTCACCATCTGATGTAAGAAATAACCATTTTTTATTCTTAGGACAAACGTATACTAATACATGATTAGTTGGGATATTCTGTATCTAACATTTGAAACAAGGTTTTAATAGATTTGTTTGCCACTAGCAACCTCTATTTAGTAGAACATCACTTGAATCTCTTAAAGGGGCATAAAGGTGCAATAGAAAAAGCTATAATGTGTTAAAATATTTTATTATTGCACTATTGATTGTACAGAATTATTTAAAGGGCACTTAAGTCAAAATTAAACTGGAAATGTATTTTAAATTGCATATCTCAAATTATGAAAGTTTTTATTTACATTATCAAATTGTGTACAATCTTTTTATATGCACACTTATGGAGGTACCAGCTCTGATCTCCTACTGAGCATGTGCTCTCACCAGATACAGGGAAAATATTAATTTTGTCACAAAAAAAAAAAAAAAAAAGTAATTTGAAATTCAGGCTATTACATTGTTTTATGGATGTGTTGATTATGCAATTCAACTGTAATGGTCCTTTAACCCTCACAAAAGGGATTAAACACATAGTTAAAGTGAGCTTCAGACCTGAACACAGGCTAATGAGCCAACCATGAGCAGCATAAGTACTTAGCTGCCTATCATTGGCTGTGTTTAGCTCTGAAGCTCAAGTGCATTTTTTGCTTCAGAGCCGACTTCAACTATGCATTTAACCCTTTGTAGCAGTTAAACACATAAAATAACAAGCAACAGTGCGATAAGAAAATGCTCTTATGCTAAAAGCTGGGTAATCCACTTCATTTAAATGCACATTATCATGCAGTGTACAATTTGTGTTTAATGTATATTCTCATATCTAAGCAGAATTTTACAATGAATAATGCAGCTTTATTTTGTCAAATGAGCATATTGTTTTATGTTTTTTCTTTTCTTTTCAATAATGTCCCTGTCTACCAGAACAAAAAACATAATTTATGTAAGAACTTACCTGATAAATTCATTTCTTTCATATTGGCAAGAGTCCATGAGTGACGTATGGGATATACAATCCTACCAGGAGGGGCAAAGTTTCCCAAACCTCAAAATGCCTATAAATACACCCCTCACCACACGAATAGCCAAGTAGTGGGGTGATAGAAAAAGGAGTAGAAAGCATCAAAAAGGAACTGGAAATAGAATTATGCTTTATACAAAAAATCATAACCACCATTAAAAGGGTGGGTCTCACAGACTCTTGCCAATATGAAAGAAATTAATCAGGTAAGTTCTTACATAAATTCTGTTTTCTTTCATGTAATTGGCAAGAGTCTATGAGCTAGTGACGTATAAAATAGCAATACCCAAGATGTGGAACCCCACAGAAGATTCATTAGAAAGGGAGGGATAAAAATAAAAACAGCCATTTTCCGCGGAAAAAATTAAATCCACACCCAAAAGAATAAGTTTTTCTCATAAATGCAAAGAAAAAACATAAGCAGAGGAATCAAACTGAAATAGCTGCCTGAAGAACTTTTCTACCAAAAACTGCTTCCAAAGAGGCAAATACATCAAAACGGTTGAATTTAGTAAATGCATTTGCAAAAAAAGTTGCTGCTTTGCAAATCTGATCAACTGAAGCTTCATTCTTAAAAGCCCACGAAGTGGAGACTGATCTAGTAGAATGAGCTTTGATTCTCTGAGGCGGGGCCTGACCCAACTCCAAATAAGTCTGATGAATCAAAGCTTTAACCAAGATGCCAAGGAAATGAAGACGAGCAAAGGAGATCACGTCCGATGCTGCAGTCATGAGACCTAAAACTTCCATGCACATAGCTACTGAAGGGAAAAATTGAGACTGAAGGTTCCGACAAGCTGAAACCAATTTAATTTGTCTCTTGTCTGTTAGAGACAGTCATAGACAACACTGAATCTATCTGGAAACCTAAAAAGGTGACCCTTGAGAGACAAAACTCTGAATCCATTGTTTTGGACAAAATCTGCCCAAATGTTGTGGAAAAAAGTTTAATCTGCCCTCACCAGCTGAGCTGGAATGAGGCCTGCACCTTCATGCCGACTTGGGGACTGGCTTTGGTTTCTTAAACGGCTTGGACCAAATAAATTGTTACCTTGGAAAGAAAGAGATAGTAATCTAGACTTAGATACCATGTCAGTATTCCAATATCTGAGCCACAAAGCCTTAACATCAATTTTGATGATATCAAAAAATGGCATCACAGATAAAATGATTAGCATGTTGAAGCAAGCGAACAATGCTAGACAATCAGGATCTGTTTCTTGTTGCGCTAAGCTTTCAAACCAAAAAGTTGATGCAGCTGCAACACCAGCCATAGAAATGGCAGGCCTGAGAAGATAGCCATAATATAAATAAGCTTACCTTAGATAAGATTCAAGTTTCCTATCTAAAGGATCCTTAAAGGAAGTACTATCTTCCATAGGGATAGTAGCACGTTAGGTAAGAGCAGAAACAGCCCCATCAACTTTGGGGATTTTTTCCCAAAACTTCAATCTAACTGTTGGCAAAGGCTACAACTTTTTAAACCTAGAAGAAGGAAAAAGAAGTACCAGGCCTATTCCATTCCTTTGAAATCATATCAGAAATAGCATCAGGAACTGGAAAAACCTCTGGAGTAACCACAGGAGTTTTATAAACAGAATTTAAACGTTTACTAGTTTTAGTATCAAGAGGACTAGTTTCCTCAATATCCAAAGTAATCAACACCTCTTAACAAGGAACGAATATACTCCATCTTAAAGAGAAAAGTAGATTTGTCAATGTCAATATCTGAGGTAGGATCTTCTGAATCAGATAGATCCTCATCAGGAGGAGGATAATACAGTATGCTGTTGGTCATTTGAAATTTCATCAACTTTATGAGAAGTTTTAAAAGACCTTTTACGTTTATTAGAAGGCGAAATAGCAGACAAAGCCTTCTAAATAGCAATAAAATATTTTATATTCACAGGGATATCATGTACATTTGATGTTGCAGGACCAACAGGCATTGTACTAGTACTGATGGATACGCTCTCTGCATGTAAAAGCTTATCATGACAACTGTTACATACCACAGCTGGAGATATAATTTCTACTAACTTACAACAGATACACTTATCTTTGGTTGAACTGTTATCAGACAGCAGGGTTCCATCAGTGGTTTCTGAGACAGGATCAGATTGAGACATCTTGCAAATGTAAGAGAAAAAACAGAATTTATGCTTACCTGATAAATTACTTTCTCCAACGGTGTGTCCGGTCCACGGCGTCATCCATTACTTGTGGGAAATATTCTCCCCCACACAGGGAAAGGCAAGGAGAGCACACAGCAAGAGCTGTCCATATAGCTCCCCCTCTGTCTCCGCCCCCCAGTCATTCGACCGACGGTTAGGAGAAAAAGGAGAAACTATAGGGTGCCGTGGTGACTGTAGTGTATAAAGAAAAAATTGTTCAACCTGATTAGGAAAACCAGGGCGGGCCGTGGACCGGGCACACCGTTGGAGAAAGTAATTTATCAGGTAAGCATAAATTCTGTTTTCTCCAACATTGGTGTGTCCGGTCCACTGAGTCATCCATTACTTGTGGAAACCAATACCAAAGCTTTAGGACACGGATGAAGGGAGGGAGCAAATCAGGTTACCTAAATGGAAGGCACCACGGCTTGCAAAACCTTTCTCCCAAAAATAGCCTCCGAAGAAGCATAAGTATCAAATTTGTAGAATTTGGCAAAAGTGTGCAGAGAAGACCAAGTCGCTGCCTTACATATCTGATCAACAGAAGCCTCGTTCTTGTAGGCCCATGTGGAAGCCACAGCCCTAGTAGAGTGAGCTGTGATTCGTTCAGGAGGCTGCCGTCCGGCAGTCTCATAAGCCTATCGGATAATGCTTTTCAGCCAGAAAGAAAGAGAGGTAGCAGTAGCTTTTTGACCTCTCCTCTTACCAGAGTAAACGACAAACAAAGATGAGGTTTGTCTAAAATCTTTTGTTGCTTCTAAATAGAACTTTAAAGCACGAACTACATCTAAATTGTGTAACAAACGTTCCTTCTTTGAAACTGGATTCGGACACAGAGAAGGAACAACTATTTCCTGGTTAATATTCTTGTTGGAAACAACTTTTGGAAGAAAACCAGGCTTAGTACGCAAAACAACCTTATCTGAATGGAAAACCAGATAGGGTGGATTACACTGCAAAGCAGATAATTCAGAAACTCTTCTAGCAGAAGAAATAGCAACCAAAAACAGAACTTTCCAAGATAGTAACTTAATATCTATGGAATGTAAAGGTTCAAACGGAACCCCTTGAAGAACTGAAAGAACTAAATTTAGACTCCAAGGAGGAGTCATGGGTCTGTAAACAGGCTTGATTCTGACCAAAGCCTGAACAAAAGCTTGTACATCTGGCACAGCTGCCAGTCGTTTGTGTAACAAGACAGATAAAGCAGAAATCTGTCCCTTTAGAGAACTCGCTGACAACCCTTTATCCAAACCTTCTTGGAGAAAGGAGAGAATCTTTGGAATTTTAATCTTACTCCAGGAGAATCCCTTGGATTCACACCAACAGATATATTTTTTCCATATTTTATGGTAAATCTTTCTAGTCACAGGTTTTCTGGCTTGGACCAGAGTATCTATCACAGAATTTGAAAACCCACGCTTGGATAAAATCAAGCGTTCAATTTCCAAGCAGTCAGCTGCAGAGAACTAGATTTGGATGTTCGAATGGACCTTGTACTAGAAGATCCTGTCTCAAAGGTAGCTTCCATGGTGGAGCCGATGACATATTCACCAGGTCTGCATACCAAGTCCTGCGTGGCCACGCAGGAGCTATCAGAATCACTGAGGCCTTCTCCTGTTTGATCCTGGCTATGAGCCTGGGAAGGAGAGGAAACGGTGGAAACACATACGCTAGGTTGAACGACCAAGGCGCCACTAATGTATCCACTAGAGTCGCCTTGGGATCCCTGGATCTGGACCCGTAACAAGGAATCTTGAAGTTCTGACGGGACGCCATCAGATCCATGTCTGGAATAATTGGGTTAACTGGGCAAAGACCTCCGGGTGGAGTTCCCACTCCCCCGGATGGAAAGTCTGACGACTCAAAAAGTCCGCCTCCCAGTTGTCTACTCCTGGGATGTGAATTGCAGATAGATGGCAGGAGTGATCCTCCGCCCATTTGATGATCTTGGACACCTCGCTCATCGCCAAGGAACTCTTTGTTCCCCCCTGATGATTGATGTACGCAACAGTCGTTATGTTGTCCGACTAAAACCTTATGAACCTGGCTTCCGCTAGTTGAGGCCAAGCCAGGAGCGCATTGAATATTGCTCTTAGTTCCAAAATGTTTATCGGGAGAAGAGACTCTTCGAGACCATAGACCCTGAGCTTTCAGAGAGTCCCAGACCGCGCCCCAACCCAAGAGGCTGGCGTCGGTCGTGACAATGACACACTCCGGTCTGCGGAAACTCATTCCCTGAGACAGATGATCCTGGGTCAACCACTAGAGAAGTGAGTCCCTGGTTACCTGGTCTATTTGAATTTGGGGAGACAAGTCTGTATAGTCCCCATTCCACTGATTGAGCATGCACAGCTGTAATGGTCTTAGATGAATTCGAGCAAAAGGAACCACGTCCATTGCTGCGACCATTAGTCCTATTACTTCCATGCACTGAGCTATGGAGGGTTGAGGAATAGAATGAAGAACTCGACAAGCGTTTAGAAGCTTTAACTTTCTGACTTCTGTCAGGAAGATCTTCATTTCCACAGAATCTATTATTGTTCCCAGAAAAGGAACCCTTGTGGACGGTGACAGTGAACTCTTTTCTATGTTCACCTTCCACCCGTGAGATCTGAGAAAAGCCAACACAATGTCCGTGTGGGCCCTTGCTTTGGAAAGAGACGACGCTTGGATTAGGATGTCGTCTAGATAAGGTGCTACAGCGATGCCCCTCGGCCTTAGGACCGCTAGAAGGGACCCTAGCACCTTTGTGAAAATTCTGGGAGCGGTGGCTAAACCGAATGGAAGAGCCACAAACTGGTAATGTTTGTCTAGAATAGCGAACCTCAGGAACTGATGATGAGTTTTGTGGATTGGGATATGCAGATATGCATCCTTTAGATCCACGGTAGTCAAATATTGACCCTGCTGGATTGTCGGAAAGATTGTCCGAATGGTTTCCATTTTGAAGGATGGAACTCTGAGGAACTTGTTTAATATCTTTAAAACCAGAATTGGCCTGAAAGTTCCCTCTTTTTTGGGAACCACAAACAGGTTTGAGTAAAAACCTAGACCTTGTTCCCCGGAGGGGACTGGGTTTATCACTCCCATCTTTGATAGGTCTCTTACACAATGTAAGAATGCCTGTTTCCTTATCTGGTCTGAAGATAAGCAAGACAGGTGGAATCTTCCCTTTGGAGGAAGTCCCTTGAAGTCTAGTAGGTATCCCTTGGAGACTATCTCTAGTGCCCAGGGATCCGGAACATCTCTTGGCCAAGCCTGAGCGAAGAGAGATAGTCAGCCCCCTACCAGATCCGGTCCCGGATCGGGGGCTACCCCTTCATGCTGTCTTGGGTAGCAGCAGCAGGTTTCTTGGTCTGTTTACCATTATTCCAGCCTTGCCTGGGCTTCCAAGCGGGTTTGGGCTGGGCCGCGTTACCTTCTTGTCTAGCGGCAGTGGAGTTATTAGCCGGTCCGTTCCTGAAATTGCGAAAGGAACGAAATCTAGACTTGTTCTTAGCCTTAAAAGGCCTATCCTGTGGGAGGGCATGGCCCTTACCCCCAGTGATGTCTGAAATAATTTCCTTCATTTCCGGCCCAAAAAGGGTCTTACCCTTGAAAGGAATATTAAGTAACTTAGTCTTGGACGACACATCTGCCGACCAGGATTTTAGCCAAAGCGCCCTCCGCGCTACTATAGCAAAACCTGAGTTTTTCGCCGCCAATTTCGTTATTTGAAAAGCGGCATCCAATATAAAGGAATTAGCTAACTTTAATGCGTGAATTCTGTCCATGACTTCTTCATAGGAAGTCTCTTTCTGGAGCGACCTTTCTAGTTCCTCGAACCAAAAAGGACGCCGCTGAAGTGACAGTAATAACACACGTAGCTGGTTGAAGGATGAACCCTTGCTGAACAAAAATCTTTTTAAGCAATCCTTCCAATTTTTTATCCATAGGATCTTTGAAAGCGCAGCTGTCCTCTATAGGAATAGTTGTGCGCTTCGCTAGTGTTGAAACAGCTCCCTCAACCTTCGGGACTGTCTGCCATGCGTCCCTTCTAGGGTCTATTATGGGAAACATTTTCTTAAATATAGGAGGTGGGGCAAAGGGTACACCTGGCTTCTCCCACTCCTTATCCACTATGCTCGCTACCCTCTTGGGTATAGGAAAAGCATCGTCGTGCACTGGGACCTCTAAAAATGTGTCCAATTTGCACAACTTCTCTGGTACTACCATAGAATCACAGTCACCCAGAGTAGCTAATACCTCCTTAAGCAAAGCGCAGAGATGTTCTAGCTTAAACTTAAATGCTACTATATCAGGTTCTGCCTGTTGAGAAATTTTTCCTGAGTCTGAAATTTCACCCTCAGACAGCCCTTCCCTCACAGCCAATTCTGATTGATGTGAGGGTAAAATAGATAAGGCATCGTCAGAGTCTGATTGTTCATCCTTTTTATCTGTATTTAAAACTGAACAATCACGCTTTCTCTGAAATGCTGGCAGTTTGGATAAAAGATTTGCTATAGAATTATCCACTACTGCTGTCAATTGTTGCATAGAAATAAGCACTGGCGCGCTAGGTGTCGCCTGTGCGGGCAAAGCTGGTGTAGACACAGAAGGAGAGGATGTAGAACTATCCCCACTACCTTCATTAGATAAATCATCTTGGGCAACATTATGAAATGTAACAGAACATAGGTTATCTGATGGCACAGACATGTTAAACAGATTTAGGCAGGCAAACAATGCAATAAAAACGATTTTAAACAAAAACGTTACTGTCTCTTTAAATAATAAAATGACACACTTTATTTCTGAATGTTCAAAAAACTATGAAGGCAATATCCGATTTTTATGAAATTTGGACCCCAGTGTCTTAATGCTTATAAAGTATTGCACAGCAAATATGGAGACTCTAGCTCTTAAAACAAGCAAACCGGAGCAAATTGTTGGATTTAACCGTTTTTATACACCACAATCCCTGCTACAGCATTACCTTACTTAGGGGTCAACCATCCACAGAAATAAGCCTTCTGGAGTCACTTTCTGAGTCACAGGACCCTCTCACATGAGACTGCATGCACTGCCTTGAAAATCAACTGCGCAGCTGAAGTGCCAAAATGAGGCCTCCTCCCTCAGTACACTAGAGTGAAGGGGCCTTCCTGACTAAAGGTGTCTTTACTTAGGCTTGACTTACTGGCTTGACTTAGGTGTCTAAAACAAGCCAGATCAATAAAAAACGTCCCCAAGTGTATATGAGCTCATAAAACATTTCATATGCCATGATATTGCAATAAAAACCAATCGATTTGGCCCCTAACAGTGTCTACCAGCATAAAATTCAAAAAGGGGAAGCCTGTTATCTTTTTTGCTGAGGTGAAAGAAAAATGGCTTACCGTTTTCCCTGAGGGGAAAAATGACTCATCTAGCATTAGCCTGTGTTGTTAGAAGGAGACTAGTCATACCTGAAGCAGATGAGTCTGCAAGCTGTTACCCCCAACTGAAGTTCTCTAGTTTCAACAGTCCTGCGTGGTAACAGTAATGGATTTTAGTTACTTGTGCTAAAATCATAGCCCTCTTAAACAGAAATCTTCATCACTTTTCTGTTGTAGAGTAAATAGTACAAGCCAGCACTATTTTAAAATAAACTCTTGATAGAAGAAATAAAAAACTACAACTAACACCACAAACTCCTCGCCATCCCCGTGGAGATGCTACTTGTTCAGAGCGGCAAGGAGAATGACTGGGGGGCGGAGCCAGAGGGGGAGCTATATGGACAGCTCTTGCTGTGTGCTCTCCTTGCCTTTCCCTGTGGGAGAGAATATTTCCCACAAGTAATGGATGACGCTGTGGACGGGACACACCAATGTTGGAGAAAAAAACAATATCTAAAGCAAAATGATCAATTTCCTTATATGGAAGTTTCAGGAATGGGAGAAAAAAAATGCAAACAGCATAGCCCTCTGAGCATAGAAAAAAAGCAAGAGGCTAAAATAATTAAATTATTTGGCTCCAAGTATGACTCACAACGCAAAATGATTTTTTTTGGCGCTATCAACATCCGGAAATGACGCAACTTGCGTCATGGCAGACGCAACCTTGTGCAAGGAAACCTGGCGTCAACTAAGACGCCGGAAATGACGAATTTGCGACACCGAATTCTCGCGCCAATAATGACACGACCTCGCGAGCCTTGTTTTGCCCGCAAAAATTAAATGAGAAATAGTCAATTTAAAGAAAAAGACTATACCCCAGGTAAGAAAAAATAACTATATAATAATGTTTTTCCCAATTTTGAAACTGATAGTCTGCAAAAGGTAATATACATAAAACTGACTCATGGCAAATATAAGTACAATACATATATTTAGAACTTTATAATAAATCATAAAGTGCCAAACCATAGCTGAGAGTGTCTTAAAAGGGACACTAAACCCATTTTTTTATTTCATGATTCAGGTAGACAATACCATTTTAAACAACATTCAAATTCACTTCTATGATCTAATTTGCTTAATTTTTTAGATATCCTTTGTTGAAGAAATAGCAATGTACATGGGTGAGCCAATCACACAAGGCATCTATGTGCACCCAGCAATCAGCAGCTACTGAGCCTATCAAGATATGCTTTTCAGCAAAGAATATCATGAGTATGAAGCAAATTAGAAAGTTCTTTAAAATTGCATGTTCTTTCTAAATCATGAAAGAAAAAAAATTGGGTTTCATGTCCCTTTAAAAGGGACACTGAACCCAATTTTTTTTTTTTTTTTTTGTAATTCAGATAGAGCATGCAATTTTAAGCAACTTTCTAGTTGACTCCTATTATCAAATTGTCTTCATTCTCTTGGTATCTTTATTTGAAATGTAAGAATGTAAGTTTAGATGCTGGCCCATTGTTGGTGAACAAATTGGGTTGTTCTTGCTGATTGGTGGATAAATTCACCCACCAATAAACAAGTGCTTTTCATGGTTCTGAACCAAAAAAAGTAGCTTAGATGCCTTCTTTTTCAAATAAAGAAAGCAAGAGAACAAAGAAAAATTGATAATAGGTGTAAATTAAAAAGTTGCTTAAAAAAGTGTATGCTCTATCTGAATCAAAGAAAAAAATTGGGTTCAGTGTCCCTTTAAGTAATGAAAAACAGAATTTATGTTTACCTGATAAATTTCTTTCTCCTACGGTGTGTCCGGTCCACGGCTTCATCCTTACATGTGGGATATTCTCTTCCCCAACAGGAAATGGCAAAGAGAGCACACAGCAAGAGCTGTCCATATAGCTCCCCCTCTGGCTCCGCCCCCCAGTCATTCGACCGACGGTTAGGAGAAAAAAGGAGAAACTATAGGGTGCCGTGGTGACTGTAGTGTACAGAAATAAATTTTTTTAAACCTGACTAAAAGCCAGGGCGGGCCGTGGACCGGACACACCGTAGGAGAAAGAAATTTATCAGGTAAACATAAATTCTGTTTTCTCCTACATTGGTGTGTCTGGTCCATGGCTTCATCCTTACTTGTGGGAACCAATACCAAAGCTTTAGGACACGGATGAAGGGAGGGAACAAGTCAGGTTACCTAAACGGAAGGCACCACAGCTTGCAACACCTTTCTCCCAAAAACAGCCTCCGAAGAAGCATAAGTATCGAATTTGTAAAATTTTGCAAAAGTATGCAGAGAAGACCAAGTCGCTACCTTACAGATCTGATCAACAGAAGCCTCGTTCTTGAAGGCCCATGTGGAAGCCACAGCTCTAGTAGAGTGAGCTGTAATTCGTTCAGGAGGCTGCCGTCCGGCAGTCTCATAAGCCAATCGGATGATGCTTTTCAGCCAAAAGGAAAGAGAGGTAGCAGTAGCTTTCTGCCCTCTCCTCTTACCAGAATAAACGACAAACAAGGATGATGTTTGTCTGAAATCCTTTGTTGCTTCTAAATAGAATTTTAAAGCACGGACCACATCTAGGTTGTGTAACAAACGTTCCTTCTTCGAAACTGGATTCGGACATAGAGAAGGAACAACTATTTCCTGGTTAATATTCCTGTTGGAAACTACTTTTGGAAGAAAACCAGGCTTGGTACGTAAAACTACCTTATCTGCATGGAATACCAGATAGGGAGAAGTACACTGCAAAGCAGATAATTCAGAAACTCTTCTAGCAGAAGAAATAGCAACCAAAAACAGAACTTTCCAAGATAGTAACTTAATATCTATGGAATGTAAGGGTTCAAACGGAACCCCTTGAAGAACTGAAAGAACCAAGTTTAGACTCCATGGAGGAGTCAAAGGTCTGTAGACAGGCTTGATTCTGACTAACGCCTGTACAAACGCTTGTACATCTGCCACGGCTGCCAGACATTTGTGCAACAAAACAGACAGAGCAGATATCTGTCCTTTTAGAGAACTAGCTGACAAACCTTTATCCAAACCCTCTTGGAGAAAGGAAAGAATCCTAGGAATTTTGATTTTACTCCAAGAGAATCCCTTGGATTCGCACCAACGGATATATTTGTGCCATATCTTATGGTAAATTTTCCTAGTCACAGGTTTTCTGGCTTGAACCAGAGTATCTATAACTGAATCAGAAAATCCATGCTTAGATAGAATCAAGCGTTCAATTTCCAAGCAGTCAGTTGCAGAGAGACTAGATTTGGATGTTCGAATGGACCTTGAACTAGAAGATCCTGTCTCAAAGGTAGCTTCCATGGTGGAGCCGATGACATATTCACCAGGTCTGCATACCAAGTCCTGCGTGGCCACGCAGGAGCTATTAGAATCACCGAGGCCTTCTCCTGTTTGATCCTGGCTACCAGCCTGGGAAGGAGAGGGAACGGTGGAAACACATAAGCTAGATTGAACGACCAAGGCGCCACCAATGCATCCACTAGTGTCGCCTTGGGATCCCTGGATCTGGACCCGTAGCGAGGAACCTTGGAGTTCTGACGAGACGCCATCAGATCCATATCTGGAATGCCCCATAGTTGAGTTAATTGGGCAAAGACCTCCGGATGGAGTTCCCACTCCCCCGGATGGAAGGTCTGACGACTCAAATAATCCGCCTCCCAGTTGTCTACTCCTGGTATGTGAATTGCAGATAGATGGCAGGAGTGATCCTCCGCCCATTTGATAATCTTGGATACTTCTCTCATCACCAAGGAACTCTTTGTTCCCCCCTGATGATTGATGTACGCTACAGTCGTCATGTTGTCCGACTGAAATCTTATGAATCTGGCCTTCGCTAGTTGAGGCCAAGCCAGGAGCGCATTGAATATCGCTCTCAGTTCCAAAATGTTTATCGGGAGAAGAGACTCTTCCCGAGACCATAGACCCTGAGCTTTCAGGGAGTCCCAGACCGCGCCCCAGCCTAAGAGACTGGCGTCGGTCGTGACAATGACCCACTTTGGTCTGCGGAAACTCATTCCCTGAGACAGGTGATCTTGAGTCAACCACCAGCGGAGTGAGTCTCTGGTTACCTGGTCTACTTGAATCTGGGGAGATAAGTCTGCATAATCCCCATTCCACTGTTTGAGCATGCACAGTTGCAATGGTCTTAGATGAATTTGAGCAAAAGGAACCACGTCCATTGCTGCAACCATTAATCCTATTACCTCCATGCACTGAGCTATGGAAGGCTGAGGAATAGATTGAAGAACTTGACAAGCGTTTAGAAGCTTTAACTTTCTGACCTCTGTCAGAAAAATCTTCATTTCTACAGAATCTATTATGGTTCCCAGAAAAGGAACCCTTGTGGACGGGGACAGGGAACTCTTTTCTATGTTCACCTTCCACCCGTGAGACCTGAGAAAGGCTAAAACAATGTCTGTATGAGCCCTTGCTTTGGAAAGGGACGACGCTTGGATTAGAATGTCGTCTAGGTAAGGTGCTACAGCAATGCTCCTCGGCCTTAGAACCGCTAGAAGGGACCCTAGAACCTTTGTGAAAATTCTGGGAGCAGTGGCTAAACCGAATGGAAGAGCCACAAACTGGTAATGTTTGTCTAGAAAGGCGAACCTCAGGAACCGATGATGATCTTTGTGGATAGGAATATGCAGGTACGCATCCTTTAAGTCCACGGTAGTCATATATTGACCCTCCTGGATTGTTGGTAAAATCGTCCGAATGGTTTCCATTTTGAATGATGGAACTCTGAGGAATTTGTTTAGAATTTTTAAATCCAGAATTGGTCAGAAAGTTCCCTCTTTTTTGGGAACTACAAACAGGTTTGAGTAAAAACCCAGACCTTGTTCCGCTGTTGGAACTGGGTGTATCACTCCCATCTTTAATAGGTCTCCTACGCAATGTAAGAATGCCTGTCTCTTTATCTGGTCTGAAGATAAGCTTGACATGTGGAACCTTCCCCTTGGAGTAAGTTCCTTGAACTCTAGAAGATACCCCTGAGAGACCATTTCTAGTGCCCAGGGATCCGGAACATCTCTTGCCCAAGCCTGAGCGAAGAGAGAAAGTCTGCCCCCTACTAGATCCGGTCCCGGATCGGGGGCTACCCCTTCATGCTGTCTTGGTAGCAGCAGCAGGCTTCTTGGCCTGTTTACCCTTGTTCCAGCCTTGCAATGGTTTCCATGCTGGTTTAGGCTGGGAAGCATTACCCTCTTGTCTAGAGGCTGCAGAGTTAGGAGCCGGTCCGTTCCTGAAATTGCGAAAGGAACGAAAATTAGATTTGTTCTTAGCCTTGAAAGGCCTATCCTGTGGGAGGGCATGGCCCTTTCCCCCAGTGATGTCTGAAATAATCTCCTTCAATTCAGGCCCGAAAAGGGTCTTACCTTTGAAAGGAATATTAAGCAATTTTGTTTTGGACGACACATCCGCCGACCAAGATTTTAGCCAAAGCGCCCTGTGCGCCACTATTGCAAAACCTGAATTTTTCGCCGCTAATTTTGTCAATTTAAAAGCGGCATCCAAAATAAAGGAATTAGCCAACTTTAGTGCGTGAATTCTGTCCATGACTTCATCATATGGAGTCTCCTTTTGGAGCGAATTTTCTAGTTCCTCGAACCAAAAAGACGCCGCCGTGGTAACAGGAATAATGCACTAAATTGGTTGAAGAAGGAAACCTTGCTGAACAAATATCTTTTTAAGCAAACCTTCCAATTTTTTATCCATAGGATCTTTGAAAGCGCAACTGTCCTCAATAGGAATAGTTGTGCGCTTGGCTAATGTTGAAACTGCCCCCTCTACCTTAGGGACCGTTGCCATGCATCCCTTCTGGGGTCGACAATGGGGAACATTTTCTTAAATATAGGAGGGGGAACAAAAGGCACACCAGGCTTCTCCCACTCCTTAGTCACTATGTCCGCCAACCTCTTGGGTATCGGAAAAGCATCAGCGTGCACTGGGACCTCTAAGAATTTGTCCATTTTGCACAACTTCTCTGGAATCACCAAAGAATCACAATCATCAAGAGTAGCTAGCACCTCCTTAAGCAGGGCGCGGAGATGTTCTAGCTTAAATTTACATGCCACGATATCAGGTTCTGCCTGCTGAGAAATTTTTCCTGAATCAGAAATTTCTCCCTCAGACAGACCCTCCCTCACTGCCAACTCAGATTGATGTGAGGGTATAACAGATAAATTATCGTCAGCGCCTACTTGCTCATCCTCTGTATTTAAAACTGAGCAACCATGCTTTCTGGGAAATGCTGGCAGTTTGGATAAAAAAAGATTTGATACAGAGTTATCCATTACTGCTGTTAATTGCTGCATAGTAACCAGCATTGGCGCGCTAGATGTACTAGGTATCGCCTGCGCGGGCAAAACTGGTGTTGACACAGAAGGAGAACCTTCATTTGAAGAATCATCTTGGGCAACCTTATTAAATGTGACAGTACTGTCCTTACTTTGTTTGGACGCCATGGCACAATTTGCACATACATTTAAAGGGGGAACCATCTTGGCTTCCATACACACAGAACATATGCTATCTGAAGGTACAGACATGTTAGACAGATTTAGGCAGGCTATTAATGCAATAAAGACGATTTTAAACAAAACCGTTACTGTCTCTTTAAATAATAAAAAGAGCACACTTTATTTCTGAATGTTTGAAAAACTATCAAGGAAATATCCGATCTTTATAAAATTTACACCCCAGTGTCTTAATGCTTTAACAGTATTGCACACCAATTTTCAAGTCTCTAACCCCTTAAATGAGCTAATAGTTCAATTTACCGGTTTAAAACACACTACAGTCCCTACCACAGACTTTGCTGCGGCTTTTACCTTCCTTAGGGGTTATTCCCACAGAATATAAGCCTTCCTGAGTCTGTTTCTCAGCCACAGGACCCTCTCACATGAAGCTGCATGCACTGCCTTGAGAAGTAACTGCGCAACTGAGGCGCGAAAATGAGGCCTCTTCCCTCTGCATACCAGAGTGAAGGGGCCTTTCTGACTTGATTAGGCGTCTAAACAAGTGCCAGGCGTAATTAAACGTTCCCAAATGTGTTTCAAAGTTTACAAAACACTCCAAATGTCATATAAATACGATATAAACCAATCGATTTAGCCCACAATAGTGTCAACCAGCATAGAGCCCAATTATAAGCCTTAATTCTGTTACCGAGTCTAAGAAAATGGCTTACCGATCCCTTAAGGGAAACTAACAGTCTTCTAGCATTACTATGTCTTGTTAGAAAAGAGACTGGTCATACCTGGGGCAGATAAGTCTGCAAACTGTTCCCCCAACTGAAGTTCTCTGGTTTCAACAGTCCTGCGTGGGAACAGCAATGGATTTTAGTTACTGGTGCTAAAATCATACTCCTCTTTTAACAGAACTCTTCATCACTTTCTGTTGTAGAGTAAATAGTACAAACCGGCACTATTTTAAAATAACAAAATTTGATAGAAGAAATAAAACTACAACTAACACCACATACTCTTTACCATCCCCGTGGAGATGCTACTTGTTCAGAGCGGCAAAGAGAATGACTGGAGGGCGGAGCCAGAGGGGGGGCTATATGGACAGCTCTTGCTGTGTGCTCTTTGCCATTTCCTGTTGGGGAAGAGAATCTCTCACAAGTAAGGATGAAGCCGTGGACCGGACACACCAATGTAGGAGAAACATACTTACCGAAAGACGCCCATCCACATATAGCAGATAGCCAAACCAGTACTGAAACAGTAACAGTAGAGGTAATGGAATATGAGAGTATATCGTCAATCTGAAAAGGGAGGTAGGAGACGAATCTCTACGACCGATAACAGAGAACCTTTGAAAAGATTTCCTGCGAGGAAAACCATAAAATCAATAGGCGATACTCTCTTCACATCCCACTGACATTCACTGTACTCCGAGGAATCAGGCTTCAAAATGCTGAGAAGGGCATATCACAGAAGAAAATCAAGCACAAACTTACTTCACCACCTCCATAGGGAGGCAAAGTTTGTAAAACTGAAGTACTGTATGCATGTGGTGAGGGGTGTATTTATAGGCATTTTGAGGTTTGGGAAACTTTGCCCCTCCTGGTAGGATTGTATATCCCATACGTCACTAGCTCATGGACTCTTGCCAATTACATGAAAGAAAGACCTTTGCTAACCAATCACAAACATGTAAGTTGCATGTGCAGTTAAGGAAAGAGCTGAGGGTAGTTTAGCACCGATTCAGCTTAGTTAATAATAATTTATTAAACACGTATTTAAAACATGCATATATATGTCTTTCTAGTCTCCATCTAATATCTAAATGCAAAATAATATTAACATGTAAACTACCTAGTATGCCTGTTGCAAAGAATGCTTTTCCTATCATGACTGTTGCTGCAAAACTGATAATCCACCTTAAAAGAAGACATGACTACAAAGAAGGTGAGGAAAGGGTGGAGGTAAACAAAAGCCCGCAGAAAATGACATAACTGTTGTAACCCAAGGCTCCCTGGGAGAAAGTGGGACAAGCACAATTCCAGATGTATTTTACAGAATGGCAGCAAAATAAAAACATGAATGTGCAGAATATTGCAATACTGTTAAACTTTTAATAATGAAACATTTAAAGGTTGTTTAAATGTTGAGTTTAATGGTCCTTTGCCAAAATCGAGTTGTTTGAAGTTGCATTTTTACTTACCTGGGGGTGTTTTGCCAAATTAAATTCCTCTCCCCACCTGCAAGGTTAAAAACATACGTTTATTTTCTTCAACTAATATGATGAAATAAAAGATTATGGCTTATTCTGTTTACACAACATAATCTACAGCTGGACATTGAGATGGAAGTTACTCCACTTGATTTTATGATGATATTACATGTACTTTGTTAGCTAAGTACATTGTTTTGACTTCATTCAAGTCACGTTTCCACACACCCTCAGTTTCCTGTTTTTTTTTTAATTTTTTTATATTCATACAGCCAATCATCAAGCAGGACAGCTAAGGGGCGTTATAGATAAAATGTTGGGAAACCACAATTTGCAGTAAAATTTAAGTAAAAAAAAAAGTAAAAAACAAAGTGTGTAGTAGCATAGAACTTCTAAGCGCATGCTTGTGCTACAACGTAACATTTTCTACAGGTCTGATCACTAATTTTATTGTGAAACATACTTATGTAATGGTGAAAACATGCACAAATATATGCACAACAAACTGTAGTACATGACAACACCTTTAAAGTTATTCTTACCCAATAGAGCGGATCTTACAATTTATTCGATCAATGTGCAAAACTTTTACTTCCTAAGGGAATGACAACAAAAAGAAAAGGTTATTCTAAGATCGTCCCACAGACAAGCGATATACACAAAATGAGAAGCCAAAAAAAACCAAACTTACCCGGGGAACAAAAAATAAATCGGCACTAAATTTATACAGCCATTCATCCAAGAAGTTGTAAAGAAGCGAGATCAGGTCATGTCCTGAGAAAAAGATAAAAAGGTGATGTAGGGAGAAAACATGGCTCTTTGCTAATCCCTTTATCTAGTTTAGACATATGCTAAAAAATAAATAAATCAACCTCTGCATTATTATAAATCATCTACTACACAGTAAAGAGAACGTGCTTTATCCTGCTTACTAAATAATCAATTGAGAAGACCCTTGGTATATGAATGGTTTAAAAATTTTCAACTTAAAAAGGGACAATAAATTCTAAAACTGTCAGAGAGCACCAACGAAAAGTAAATTTATGCTTACCTGATAAATTAATTTCTTCTATGGTACGACGAGTTCACGGATTCATCCTTTACTTGTGGGATATTATCCTCCTGCTAACAGGAAGTGTCAAAGAGCACCACAGCAGAGCTGTCTATATAGCTCCTCCCTTAGCTCCACCCCCCAGTCATTTGACCGAAGGTAAAGGAAGAAAAACATAATTTATGCTTACCTGATAAATTTATTTCTCTTGTAGTGTAGTCAGTCCACGGGTCATCCATTACTTATGGGATTATATATCTTCCCCAACAGGAAGTTGCAAGAGGATCACCCAAGCAGAGCTGCCATATAGCTCCTCCCCTCACATGTCATATCCAGTCATTCGACCGAAACAAGACGAGAAAGGAGAAACCATAGGGTGCAGTGGTGACTGGAGTTTAATTAAAATTTAGATCTGCCTTAAAAGACAGGGCGGGCCGTGGACTGACTACACTACAAGAGAAATAAATTTATCAGGTAAGCATAAATTATGTTTTCTCTTGTTAAGTGTAGTCAGTCCACGGGTCATCCATTACTTATGGGATACCAATACCAAAGCTTAAGTACACGGATGAAGGGAGGGACAAGGCAGGAACTTTAAACGGAGGGAACCACTGCCTGAAGTACCTTTCTCCCAAAAATAGCCTCCGAAGAAGCAAAAGTGTCAAATTTGTAAAATTTTGGAAAAGTGTGAAGTGAAGACCAAGTTGCAGCCTTGCAAATCTGTTCAACAGAGGCCTCATTTTTAAAGGCCCAGGTGGAAGCCACAGCTCTAGTAGAATGAGCTGTAATTCTTTCAGGAGGCTGCTGTCCAACAGTCTCATAGGCTAAACGTATTATGCTACGAAGCCAAAAGGAGAGAGAGGTAGCCGAAGCCTTTTGACCTCTCCTCTGTCCAGAGTAAACGACAAACAGGGAAGAAGTTTGACGAAAATCTTTAGTTGCCTGCAAATAGAACTTCAGGGCACGGACTACGTCCAGATTATGCAAAAGTCGTTCCTTCTTTGAAGAAGGGTTAGGACACAATGATGGAACAACAATCTCTTGATTGATATTCCTATTAGAAACTACCTTAGGTAAGAACCCAGGTTTAGTACGCAGAACTACCTTGTCTGAATGAAAAATCAGATAAGGAGAATCACAATGTAAGGCAGATAACTCAGAGATTCTTCGAGCCGAGGAAATAGCCATCAAAAACAGAACTTTCCAAGATAACAGCTTGATATCAATGGAATGAAGGGGTTCAAATGGAACGCCTTGCAGAACGTTAAGAACTAAGTTTTAGTCTTAAACACAGGCTTAATCCTAGCCAAAGCCTGACAAAAAGCCTGAACGTCTGGAACTTCTGCCAGACGCTTGTGTAGAAGAATAGACAGAGCAGAAATCTGTCCCTTTAACGAACTAGCGGATAAGCCCTTTTCTAAACCCTCTTGTAGAAAAGACAATATCCTAGGAATCCTAACCTTACTCCATGAGTAACTCTTGGATTCGCACCAATATAAATATTTACGCCATATCTTATGGTAAATTCTTCTGGTAACAGGTTTCCTAGCCTGTATTAAGGTATCAATAACTGACTCCGAGAAGCCACGCTTTGATAGAATCAAGTGTTCAATCTCCATGCAGTCAGCCTCAGAGAAATTAGATTTGGATGGTTGAAAGGACCCTGAATTAGAAGGTCCTGCCTCAGAGGCAGAGACCATGGTGGACAGGACGACATGTCCACTAGGTCTGCATACCAGGTCCTGCGTGGCCACGCAGGCGCTATCAGAATCACCAATGCTCTCTCCTGTCTGATCTTGGCAATCAGTCGAGGAAGCATCGGAAATGGTGGAAACACATAAGCCATGTTGAAGACCCAAGGGGCTGTCAGAGCATCTATCAGCACCGCTCCCGGGTCCCTGGACCTGGATCCGTAACAAGGAAGCTTGGCGTTCTGGCGAGACGCCATGAGATCCAGATCTGGTTTGCCCCAACGAAGAATCAGTTGAGCGAAGACCTCCGGATGAAGTTCCCACTCCCCCGGATGAAAAGTCTGGCGACTTAGAAAATCCGCCTCCCAGTTCTCCACGCCTGGGATGTAGATCGCTGACAGGTGGCAAGAGTGAGACTCTGCCCAGCGAATTATCTTTGAGACTTCCAACATCGCTAGGGAACTCCTGGTTCCCCCTTGATGATTGATGTAAGCCACAGTCGTGATGTTGTCCGACTGAAATCTGATGAACCTCAGAGTTGCTAACTGAGGCCAAGCAAGAAGAGCATTGAATATTGCTCTTAACTCCAGAATATTTATTGGAAGGAGTTTCTCCTCCTGAGTCCATGATCCCTGAGCCTTCAGGGAATTCCAGACTGCGCCCCAACCTAAAAGGCTGGCGTCTGTTGTTACAATCGTCCAATCTGGCCTGCGAAAGGTCATCCCCTTGGACAGGTGGGGCCGAGAAAGCCACCATAGAAGAGAATCTCTGGTCTCTTGATCCAGATTTAGTAGAGGGGACAAATCTGAGTAATCCCCATTCCACTGACTTAGCATGCACAATTGCAGCGGTCTGAGATGCCGGCGTGCAAATGGTACTATGTCCATTGCCGCTACCATTAAGCCGATTACTTCCATGCACTGAGCTACTGACGGGTGTGGAATGGAATGAAGGGCACGGCAAGCATTTAGAAGTTTTGATAACCTGGCCTCCGTCAGGTAAATTTTCATCTCTACAGAATCTATAAGAGTCCCTAGGAAGGGAACCCTTCTTAGTGGTAATAGAGAACTCTTTTCCACGTTCACCTTCCACCCATGCGACCTCAGAAATGCCAGAACTATCTCTGTATGAGACTTGGCAGTTTGAAAACTTGACGCTTGTATCAGAATGTCGTCTAGGTACGGAGCCACCGCTATGCCTCACGGTCTTAGTACCGCCAGAAGTGAGCCCAGAACCTTTGTAAAGATTCTTGGAGCCGTAGCTAACCCGAAGGGAAGAGCTACAAACTGGTAATGCATGTCTAGGAAGGCAAATCTTAGGTACCGATAATGATCCTTGTGAATCGGTATGTGAAGGTAGGCATCCTTTAAGTCCACTGTGGTCATGTACTGACCCTCTTGGATCATGGGTAGGATGGTTCGAATAGTTTCCATTTTGAATGATGGAACTCTTAGGAATTTGTTTAGGATTTTTAAGTCCAAGATTGGTCTGAAGGTTCCCTCTTTCTTGGGAACCACAAACAGATTTGAATAGAATCCTTGCCCGTGTTCCGTCCGCGGAACTGGGTGGATCACCCCCATTAGTAAGAGGTCTTGTACACAGCGTAGAAACGCCTCTTTCTTTATTTGGTTTGCTGATAACCTTGAAAGATGAAATCTCCCTTGTGGAGGAGAAGCTTTGAAGTCCAGAAGATATCCCTGAGATATGATCTCCAACGCCCAGGGATCCTGGACATCTCTTGCCCAAGCCTGGGTGAAGAGAGAAAGTCTGCCCCCCACTAGATCCGTTTCCGGATAGGGGGCCCTCTCTTCATGCTGTCTTAGGGGCAGCAGCAGGTTTTCTGGCCTGCTTGCCCTTCTTCCAGGACTGGTTAGTTTTCCAGCCCTGTCTGTAACGAGCAACAGCTCCTTCCTGTTTTGGAGCGGAGGAAGTTGATGCTGCTCCTGCCTTGAGGTTACGAAAAGCACGAAAATTAGACTGTTTGGCCTTTGATTTGGCCCTGTCCTGAGGCAGAGCATGGCCCTTAACTCCCGTAATGTCATCGATAATTTCTTTCAAGCCGGGCCCGAATAAGGTCTGCCCTTTGAAAGGAATATTAAGCAATTTAGATTTAGAAGTCACGCCAGCTGACCAGGATTTAAGCCATAACGCTCTGCGCGCTTGGATGGCAAATCCGGAGTTCTTAGCCGTAAGTTTGGTTAAATGTACGACGGCATCAGAAACAAATGCGTTAGCTAGCTTAAGTGCTTTAAGCTTGTTCATAATTTCATCCAATGGAGCTGTGCGAATGGCCTCTTCCAGAGACTCAAACCAGAATGCCGCCGCAGCAGTGACAGGCGCAATGCATGCAAGGGGCTGTAAGATATAACCTTGTTGAACAAAAATTTTCTTAAGGTAACCTTCTAATTTTTATCCATTGGATCTGAAAAAGCACAACTATCCTCCACCGGGATAGTGGTACGCTTAGCTAAAGTAGAAACTGCTCCCTCCACCTTAGGGACTGTCTGCCATAAGTCTCGTGTGGTGGCGTCTATTGGGAACATTTTTCTAAATATCGGAGGAGGGGAAAAGGGCACACCGGGTCTATCCCACTCCTTGCTAATAATCTCTGTAAGCCTTTTAGGTATAGGAAACACGTCAGTACACACTGGTACCGCATAGTATCTATCCAACCTACATAATTTTTCTGGAATTGCAACCGTGTTACAATCATTCAGAGCCGCTAATACCTCCCCTAGCAATATGCGGAGGTTCTCAAGCTTAAATTTAAAATTAGAAATCTCTGAATCCAGTCTCCCTGGATCAGATCCGTCACCCACAGAATGAAGCTCTCCGTCTTCATGTCCTTAACCCAGAGCTATCACGCTTGCCCCTTAATTCTGGCAATTTAGATAATACTTCTGTCATAACAGTAGCCATGCCTTGCAAAGTGATTTGTAAGGGCCTCGCTGATGTACTTGGCGCCACAAAATCACGCACCTCCTGAGCGGGAGGCGAAGGTACTGACACGTGAGGAGAGTTAGTCGGCATAACTTCCCCCTCGTTGTCTGGTGATAATCTCTTTACATGTAAAGACTGACTTTTATTTATAGTTACATCAATGCATTTAGTACACATCTTTCTATGGGGCTCCACATTGGCCTTCATACATAGTGAACAAACAGATTCATCTGTGTCAGACATGTTTAAACAGACTAGCAATGAGACTAGCAAGCTTGGAAAATACTTTTCAAATAAATTTACAAGCAATTTAAAAAACGCTACTGTGCCTTTAAGAAGCACAAAAAGCTGTCACAGTTGAAATAACAATGAACCAAATTAGTTATAGCAACCAAATTTTCACAGTAAATGTATTAAGTTAGCAAAGGATTGCACCCACCAACAAATGGATGATTAACCCCTTAATACCCAAAAACGGATAACAATTTAATAATTAACGTTTTTATCACAGTCAAACACACTGTCACAGGTCTGCTGTGACTGATTACCTCCCTCAAAATGAATTTTGAAGACCCCTGAGCTCTCTAGAGACGTCCTGGATCATGGAGGATGAAGTAGGAAGATTGTGACTGAATTTTTACTGCGCAAAAAAAGTGCTAAAATAGGCCCCTCCCACTCATATTACAACAGTGGGGAAGCTCAGTTAACTGTTTCTATGCAGAAACAAAAGTTAGCCATGTGGTAAAAATCATGCACCAATAAGTCTTATCACCAAGTACCTCACAAAAAACGATTAACATGCCAGTAAACGTTTTGAACATACATTTTAAAATTTATGAAGTGTTATTAATAAGCCTGCTACCAGTCGCTTTTACTGCAGTTAAGGCTCATACATTACTTCAGTATTAACAGTATTTTCTGAGTCAAATTCCATTCCCTAGAAAAATACTTCAGTGTACACACACTCATCAGCCTAATACCAGTCGCTACCACTGCATTTAAGGCTGAACTTACATTACATTGGTATCAGCAGTATTTTCTCAGTCAATTCCATTGCTTAGAAAAATAATTTACTGCACATACCTCGTTTGCAGGGGGGCCCTGCATGCTATTCCCTTTTTCTGAAGTTACCTCACTCCTCAGAATGTGCGAGAACAGCCAGTGGATCTTAGTTACGTCTGCCAAGATCATAGAAAACGCAGGCAGATTCTTCTTCTAATGCTGCCTGAGAAACAAACAGCACACTCCGGTGCCATTTAAAATAACAAACTTTTGATTGAAGAAATAAACTAAGTTTAAAAACACCACAGACCTCTCACAACGACCTATCTTTAGTTAGGTTGCAAGAGAATGACTGGGTATGACATGTGAGGGGAGGAGCTATATGGCAGCTCTGCTTGGGTGATCCTCTTGCAACTTCCTGTTGGGGAAGAGATATAATCCCATAAGTAATGGATGACCCGTGGACTGACTACACTTAACAAGAGAAAAGGAGAAACTAAAAGGTGCAGAGGTGACTGAAGTTTCAAAATCAATAAAGATAATCTAATTTATCAGGCAAGCATAAATTTACTTTTCTTCTATAAGGTACAACGAGTCCACGGATTCATCCTTTACTTGTGGGATACAATACCAAAGCTACAGGACACGGATGAACGGGAGGGACAAGACAGATGGCTAAACAGAAGGCACCACTGCTTTTGCAGAAAAATAGCCTCCGAAGAAGCAAAAGTATCAAATTTGGAAAAGGTATGAAGCGAAGACCAAGTCGCAGCCTTACAAATCTGTTCAACAGAAGCATCATTTTTAAAAGCCCATGTGGAAGCCACCGCTCTAGTAGAGTGAGCTGTAATTCTTTCAGGAGGCTGCTGGCCAGCAGTCTCGTATGCCAAACGGATGATGCTTTTCAGCCAAAAAGAAAGAGAGGTAGCCGTAGCTTTTTGACCTCTACGTTTTCCAGAATAGACAACAAACAAAGAAGATGTTTGACGGAAATCTTTGGTCGCTTGCAAGTAAAACTTCAAAGCACGAACCAAGTCCAAGTTGTGCAACAGACGCTCCTTCTTAGAGGAAGGATTAGGACACAGAGAAGGAACAATAATCTCCTGATTAATATTCTTATTAGTAACAACCTTAGGAAGGAATCCAGGTTTGGTACGCAAAACCACCTTATCAGCATGGAAAACAAGATAAGGCGAGTCGCATTGCAATGCAGATAGTTCAGAAACTCTTCGAGCCGAAGAGATAGCAACTAAAAACAGAACTTTCCAAGATAGAAGCTTAATATCTATGGAATGCATAGGTTCAAACGGAACCCCTTGAAGAACTTTAAGAACTAAATTCAAACTCCATGGCGGAGCAACAGGTCTAAACACAGGCTTGATTCTAAGTAAAGCCTGACAGAACGACTGAACGTCTGGAACATCTGCCAGACGCTTGTGCAGTAAAATTGATAAAGCAGATATCTGTCCCTTTAGGGAACTAGCTGATAGCCCCTTCTCCAATCCTTCTTGGAGAAAGGACAAAATCCTAGGAATCCTGATCTTACTCCGAGTAGCCTTTGGATTCGCACCAATAAAGATATTTATGCCATATCTTATGATAAATTTTCCTAGTGACAGGCTTTCGAACCTGAATCAAGGTATCTATGACCGACTCAGAGAATCCGCGCTTGGTCAGAGAAACTAGATTTGGATGCTGGAACGGACCTTGAATCAGAAGGTCCTGCCTCAGTGGCAGAGTCCATGGTGGAAGATATGACATCTCCACCAGGTCTGCATACCAAGTCCTGTGTGGCCATGCAGGTGCTATCAAAATCACCAAAGCTCTCTCCTGTTTGATTCTGGCAATTAAACGAGGAAGGAGAGGAAATGGTGGAAACACATAAGCCAGGTTGAACGACCAGGGTACTGCTAGAGCATCCATCAGTACTGCTTGAGGATCCCTTGATCTGGACCCGTAACAAGGAAGTTTGACGTTCTGACGAGACGCCATCAGATCCAATTCCGGTGTGCCCCATTGATGAATCAATTGTGCAAACACCTCCGGATGGAGTTCCCACTTCCCCGGATGAAAAGTTTGACGACTTAGAAAATCCGCTTCCCAGTTCTCCACTCCTGGGATATAGATTGCTGATAGATGGTAAGAGTGAGTCTCTGCCCATCAAATTATTTTGGTAACCTCTATCATCGCTAGAGAACTTTGTTCCCCCGATGATTGATATATGCTACAGTCGTGATATTGTCCGACTGGAATCTTATGAATCTGGCCGAAGCCAGCTGAGGCCACGCCTGAAGCGCGTTGAATATCGTTCTCAGTTCTAGAATATTGATCGGGAGGAGAGCCTCCTCCTGAGTCCACACACCCTGTGCTTTCAGGGAATTCCAGACTGCACCCCAGTCCAATAGGCTGGCGTCCGTCATCACTATGACCCATGCTGGCCTGCGGAAACACATTCCCTGGGACAGATGATCCTGTGAACCACCAAAGAAGAGAGTCTCTGGTCTCTTGATCCAGATTTATCTGAGGAGATAAATCCACATAATCCCCATTCCCCATAGTTGCAGTGGTCTAAGATGCAAGTGAGCAAACGGAACTATGTCCATTGCCGCTACCATTAGTCCAATTACCTCCATACACTGAGCCACTGACGGCCGAGGAATGGAATGAAGAGCTTGGCAGGTGGTTAAAATCTTTGATTTCCTGACCTCCGTCAGAAAAATTTTCATGTCCACCGAATCTATCAGAGTTCCCAGTAATGAAACTCTTGTGAGAGGGATAAGTGAACTCTTTTTTAAGTTCACCTTCCACCCGTGAGATCTTAGAAAAGCCAACACGATATCCGTGTGAGATTTGGCTAGTTGGTAAGTTGATGCCTGAATTAAGATATCGTCCAGATAAGGCGCCACTGCTATGCCCCGCGGCCTTAGAACCACCAAAAGGGACCCTAGCACTTTTGTGAAAATTCTGGGAGCTGTGGCCAACCCGAAGGGAAGAGCCACAAACTGGTAATGCTTGTCCAGGAAGGTGAACCTGAGGAACTGGTGATGATCTTTGTGGATAGGGACGTGTAGTCCACGGTGGTCATATATTGACCCTCCTGGATCATTGGTAAAATAGTCCGAATGGTCTCCATCTTGAAGGATGAGGAATTTGTTTAGGATCTTGAGATCTAAAATTGGTCTGAAGGTTCCCTCTTTCTTGGGAACCACAAACAGTTTGGAGTAAAACCCCTGCCCCTGTTTTGTTTTCGGAACTGGGCAGCTCACTCCCATGGTATATAGGTCTTCTACACAGCGTAAGAACGCCTCTCTTTTTGTCTGGTTTACAGACAATTGAGAAAGATGGAATCTCCCCCTTGGAGGAGAATCCTTGAAATCTAGAAAATACCCCTGGGTTACGATTTCTAACGCCCAGGAGTCCTGAACGTCTCTTGCCCAAGCCTGAGCAAAGAGAGAAAGTCTGTGCCCTACTAGATCCGGTCCCGGATCGGGGGCTTCCCCTTCATGCTGTCTTGGTGGCAGCAGCAGGCTTCTTGGCCTGTTTACCTTTGTTCCAAGTCTGGTTAGGTTTCCAGACTGACTTGGATTGAGCAAAATTCCCCTCTTGTTTTGCAGCAGGGGAAGAGGAAGAGGGACCACCTTTGAAGTTTCGAAAGGAACGAAAATTATTTTGTTTGGTCCTTATCTTATTCGTCTTATCCTGAGGAAGGGCATGGCCTTTCCCTGCAGTGATGTCTGAAATGATCTCTTTCAGTTCAGGCCCGAATAGGGTCTTACCTTTGAAAGGGATGGCTAAAAGCTTAGATTTTGATGACACATCAGCAGACCAGGACTTAAGCCATAACGCTCTACACGCTAAAATGGCAAAACCTGAATTCTTTGCCGCTAATTTAGCCAGTTGAAAAGCTGCATCTGTAATGAAAGAATTAGCTAGCTTGAGAGCCCTAATTCTATCCAGAATACCATCTAATGGGGTCTCAACCTGAAGAGCCTCGAACCAAAAAGCAGCTGCAGCAGTTACAGGAACAATGCAAGCTATAGGTTGGAGAAGAAAACCCTGATGAACAAATATTTTCTTTAGGAGACCCTCTAATTTTTTATCCATAGGATCTTTGAAAGCACAACTGTCCTCAATAGGTATAGTTGTACGCTTAGCCAGGGTAGAAATAGCTCCCTCCACCTTAGGGACCGTCTGCCACGAATCCCGCATGGTGTCTGATATGGGAAACATTTTGTTAAAAACAGGAGGGGGAGTGAACGGAATACCTGGTCTATCCTACTCCTTAGTAACAATGTCCGAAATCCTCTTAGGGACCGTAAAAACATCAGCGTAGGCAGGAACCTATAGAAATCTGTCCATTTTACACAATTTCTCTGGAACTACAATAGGGTCACAATCATCCAGAGTCGTTAAAACCTCCCTGAGCAACAAGCGGAGGTGTTCTAGCTTAAATTTAAAAGCCATCATATCCGAGTCTGTCTGAGGGAACATTTTTCCTGAATCAGAAATCTCTCCCTCAGACAGCAAATCCCTCACCCCCAACTCAGAACATTGTGAGGGTACATCTTATATGACAAAAAGCATCAGAGGGCTCAGCATTTGTTCTCACACCAGACCTACTGCGCTTCCCCTGCAATCCAGGCAGCTTAGATAAAACCTCTGTGAGGGTAGTATTCATACCTGCGGCCATATCATGCAGGGTGAAAGAATTAGAAGTACTTGGCGTCGCTTGTGCGGGCGTTAATGGTTGTGACACTTGGGGAGAATTAGATGGCATAACCTGATTCCCTTCTGACTGAGAATCATCCTGTGACATACTTTTAGTAGCTAAAATATGTTCTTTGCAATTTATTGACCTTTCAGTGCATTAGGGACACATTCTAAGTGGGGGTTCCACAATGGCTTCTAAACATATTGAACATTGACTTTCCTCAATGTCAGACATGTTGAACAGGCTAGTAATGACTACAAACAAGCTTGAAAACACTTTATTTAGTGAAAAAATAACTCTTAAAAAACGGTACTGCGCCTTTAAGAGAAAAAAAGCATACACGTTCTGCAAAACTGCTTTAAAATACACCAATCTTTTCAAATTTTTGATATAAGACTCAATTTGTGTAGTTAAGTTTGCCCCACAAGAAAAACAAACAGTTAACCCTTTATTGTGCAAACCGGATTGATAATAGGCCTAAATCCGGAAAAAACACACCCAGCACCTCGCCACAGCCCTGCTGTGGCGCCTACCTGCCCTCAGGGATTGGGAAAAACAGAATTTATGCTTACCTGATAAATTACTCTCTCTTGCGGTGTATCCAGTCCACGGATTCATCCATTACTTGTGGGATATTCTCATTCCCTACAGGAAGTGGCAAAGAGAGCACACAGCAGAGCTGTCCATATAGCTCCCCCTCTAGCTCCACCCCCCAGTCATTCGACCAAAGGTTAGGAAGAAAAAGAGAAACCATAGGGTGCAGTGGTGACTGTAGTTTAAACAAAAATTTTTTTACCTGACTTAAATGCCAGGGCGGGCCGTGGACTGGATACACCGCAAGAGAAAGTAATTTATCAGGTAAGCATAAATTCTGTTTTCTTTTGCAAGGTGTATCCAGTCCACGGATTCATCCATTACTTGTGGGATACCAATACCAAAGCTTTAGGACACGGATGAAGGGAGGGAACAAGACAGGTACCTTAAACAGAAGGCACCACTGCTTGCAAAACCTTTCTCCCAAAAATAGCCTCCGAAGAAGCAAAAGTATCGAATTTGTAAAATTTGGAAAAAGTATGCAGTGAAGACCATGTCGCTGCCTTACAAATCTGTTCAACAGAAGCCTCGTTTTTAAAAGCCCATGTGGAAGCCACTGCTCTAGTAGAATGAGCAGTAATTGTTTCAGGAGGCTGCTGGCCAGCAGTCTCATAGGCCAAACGGATGATGCTTTTCAGCCAAAAGGAAAGAGAGGTAGCAGTCGCTTTCTGACCTCTCCACTTACCAGAATAGATAACAAACAAGGAGGATGTTTGTCTGAAATCCTTAGTTGCTTGTAAATAGAATTTTAAAGCATGAACCACATCAAGATTGTGTAACAGACGTTCCTTCTTTGAAGAAGGATTAGGACACAGAGAAGGAACAACTATTTCCTGGTTAATATTCTTGTTAGAAACAACTTTAGGAAGAAAACCAGGTTTGGTACGCAAAACTACCTTATCTGCGTGGAACACCAGGTAAGGTGAATCCCACTGTAAGGCAGATAATTCTGAAAATCTTTGAGCAGAAGATATAGCTACCAAAAACAAAACTTTCCAAGATAACTTAATATCTATGGAATGTAAAGGTTCAAACGGAACCCCTTGAAGAACTGAAAGAACTAGATTTAGACTCCATGGCGGAGCCACAGGTCTATGGCCAGGCTTGATTCTGACTAAAGCCTGAGCAAACGCTTGAACGTCTGGTACCTCTGCCAGACGCTTGTGTGAAAGGATAGACAGAGCAGATATCTGTCCCTTTAAGGAACTAGCTGACAATCCTTTCTCCAATCCTTCTTGGAGAAAAGACAATATCCTGGGAATCCTAATCTTACTCCATGAGTAACCCTTGGATTCACACCAACAAAGATATTTTCGCCATATCTTATGGTAGATTTTCCTGGTGACAGGCTTTCTAGCCTGAATCAGAGTATCTATAACTGACTCAGAGAAACCACGCTTTGATAGAATTAAGCGTTCAATCTGCAATGTAATAGGGGCAGACGCACTAGAGGTACTAGGCATCGCTTGAGCGGGCGTAACTGGTTGTGACACATGGGGAGAGGTAGACGGACTATCCTCATTACCTTCAGTCTGAGAATCATCTTGGGCCACACTTTTAAGTGCAACAATATGATCTTTAAAGTGTATAGACATATTAGTGCAATTGGGACACATTCTGAGAGGGGGTTCCACCATGGCTTCTAAACACATTGAACAAGGATTTTCCTTAGTGTCAGACATGTTTAACAGACTAGTAGTCTGCACAAACAGGCTTGGAAATCACTTTAATCAAATAAAAAACACAATTTGAAAAAAACGTTCCTGTGCCTTTAAGAGATAAAAAGAGCACACAATTTTACAAAACAGTGAAAAATGAAGCAATCCTTTTGAATATGTACCTAAGGCCTTAATAAGATTGCACCACAAGTTGCAGAAAGATTAACCCCTTAATGCCCAAACCGGAGCAGTCTAAAGCCAACAACCGGTTAATTAACTACAGCACCCTGCCACAGCACTTCTGTGGCCCTACCTGCCCTTAGGGATCAGATTTGGGGGAATAAAGCTTCTTTAAAGTCCTCAAACAGCAGCAGGACCCTCCATGTGAAGCAGCATGAACTTGTCTTTCAATTCTAACTGCGCATCTGAGGCGCAAAATTAGGCCCCTCCCACTCCAGAGTTGTAAGGCCTACAAAAATCACTACTAAGTGAATAAATTTTAGCCATGTGGTTAATAACCCCAGAAAACACTCCAAAGTGCTTTAAAAGTGTCTCCCAACGAGTATTTCTTAAACAAATAATCGATTGCCCTGAATAAGTGTCAACCAGCATAATTAGCCCTTCTATGTAAGCATTCAATTCTATACTAAGTCTCAGAACATAGCTTACCCTCCCCACATGGGGATATTGTCAGTCTTCTAGCATTATCTCTGTCTTGTCTAGAAATAAATGACTGAACATACCTCATTGCAGTCAAGCCTGCAAACTGTTCCCCCCCAAATTAAGTTTTCTGGTACTCCTCAGTCCTGTGTGGGAACAGCAATGGATTTTAGTTACAACATGCTAAAATAATCTTCCTCTCAGCAGAATTCTTCATCTTTTTTCTGCCAGAGAGTAAATAGTATAAACCGGTACCATTTAAAAATAAACTTTTGATTGAAGATATAAAACTACAATTCTAACACCACATTCACTTTACCCTCCCGTAGAGAGACTCTAGTACTTAGAGCCGGCAAAGAGAATGACTGGGGGGTGGAGGTAGAGGGGGAGCTATATGGACAGCTCTGCTGTGTGCTCTCCTTGCCACTTCCTGTAGGGAATGAGAATATCCCACAAGTAATAGATGAATCCGTGGACTGGATACACCTTGCAAGAGAAATGGGGTTAAAGTTTCGATTTGGCCCAATACTTCCACAAGGGCCCTCCGGAGATGGAGCTTGCTGTTTGCTAAGTAAATACAACTGCGCATCTGAGGCGCGAAAAAAGGCCCCGCCCATCTCACGCAAAGTTTTTACAGCCTCAAAGAACCGCACCAGAGCGGTTTTAAACTAGCCATGTGGGTTCTGAGACCCCCCAAAAAAGCCAAGTGTACCCTCAATAAAGTTGCCAACAAAACGTTATTGCCCAAAAAAACGTTAACAGCACTCCCAGTTCACAAAACGTTTGCACACAAACATTCAAAAACTCAGTGTCAACTATTTTTTAATTAGCCCCTTATGCAAGCTTAGTAATACCCTTCTATAACTCTTAGGATTACTGCTTACCCTTACCCTCATGGGGATACTGTCAGCCTTTCTGAAACACACAGTCTCTCCAGAAAAAATGACTGAACATACCTCACTGCTATATAGCATGAAAACGTTCCTCACACTGAAGTTTCTTGTACCCCTCAGCCTCTGTGGGAACTGCTCTGGATCTTAGTGACAAATGCTAAGATCATCAACCTCCAGGCAGAAGTCTTCATCCATCTGCTGCCTGAGAGTAAATAGTACACACCGGTACCATTTAAAATAACAAACTCTTGCTTGAAGAAAAACAGAATTTATGCTTACCTGATAAATTACTTTCTCTTGTGATGTATCGAGTCCACGGATTCATCCTTTACTTGTGGGATATTCTCCTTCCCAACAGGAAGTGGCAAAGAAAGCACACAGCAGAGCTGTCCATATAGCTCCCCCTCTAGCTCCACCCCCCAGTCATTCGACCGAAGGTTAGGAAGAAAAAGGAGAAACCGTAGGGTGCAGTGGTGACTGTAGTTTAAACAAAAACACTACCTGACTTAATAGCCAGGGCGGGCCGTGGACTCGATACATCACAAGAGAAAGTAATTTATCAGGTAAGCATAAATTCTGTTTTCTCTTGTAAGATGTATCGAGTCCACGGATTCATCCTTTTTCTTGTGGTATAACAATACCAAAGCTTTAGGACACGGATGAAGGGAGGGAACAAGACAGGTACCTTAAACGGAAGGCACCACTGCTTGTAAAACCTCTCTCCCAAAAATAGCCTCCGAAGAAGCAAAAGTATCGAATTTGTAAAATTTGGAAAAAGTATGCAGCGAAGACCAAGTCGCTGCCTTACAAATCTGTTCAACAGAAGCCTCATTTTTAAAAGCCCATGTGGAAGCCACTGCTCTGGTAGAATGAGCAGTAATTGTTTTGGGAGGCTGCTGGCCAGCAGTCTCATAGGCCAAACGGATGATGCTTTTCAGCCAAAAGGAAAGAGGTAGCAGTCGCCTTCTGACCTCTCCTCTTACCAGAATAGATAACAAACAATGAAGGTGTTTGTCTGAAATCCTTAGTTGCTTGTAAATAAAACTTTAAAGCACAAACCACATCAAGATTGTGTAACAGACGTTCCTTCTTCGAAGAAGGATTAGGACACAGAGAAGGAACAACAATTTCCTGATTAATATTCTTATTAGACACAACCTTAGGAAGAAAACCGGGTTTGGTACGCAAAACTACCTTATCTGCATGGAAAACCAGGTAAGGTGAATCACACTGTAAAGCAGATAACTCTGATACTCTTCGAGCAGAAGAGCTAGCTACCAAAAACAAAACTTTCCAAGATAAAAGCTTAATATCTATGGAATGTAAAGGTTCAAACGGAACCCCTTGCAGAACTGAAAGAACTAAATTCAGACTCCATGGCGGAGCCACAGGTCTATAAACAGGCTTGATTCTGACTAAAGCCTGACTAAATGTTTGAACGTCTGGTACATCTGCCAGACGTTTGTGTAAAAGAATAGACAAAGCAGATATCTGTCCTTTTAAGGAACTAGCCGATAATCCTTTCTCCAATCCTTGGAGAAAAGACAATATCCTGGAAATCCTAATCTTACTCCATGAGTAACCTTTGGATTCACACCAAAAAATATATTTTCGCCAAATCTTATGGTAGATTTTCCTGGTGATAGGCTTTCTAGCCTGAATCAGGGTATCAATAACCGACTCAGAGAGACCACGCTTTGATAGAATTAGGCGTTCAATCTCCAAGCAGTCAGACGCAGAGAAATTAGATTTGGATGCTTGAAAGGACCTTGAATTAGAAGGTCCTGCCTCACTGGTAGTATCCATGGTGGGACAGATGACATGTCCACTAGGTCTGCATACAAGGTCCTGCGTGGCAACGCAGGCGCTATCAGAACCACCGAAGCCCTCTCCTGCTTGATTCTGGCAACTAGACGAGGGAGGAGAGGAAACAGTGGAAAAACATAGGCCAGATTGAAGGACCAAGGCGCTGCTAGAGCATCTATCAGTACCGCCTGGGGATCCTGGGACCTGGACTGGTAAAGAGGAAGTTTGGTGTTCTGACGGGACGCCATCAGATCCAATTCTGGAGTGCCCCATAGCTGAGTCAGCTGGGCAAATACCTCCGGGTGGAGTTCCCACTCCCCCGGGTGAAAAGTCTGATGACTTAGAAAATCCGCCTCCCAGTTGTCTACTCCTGGGATGTGAATCGCTGAGAGATGGCAGGAGTGATCCTCCGCCCACCTGATTATTTTGGTTACCTCCGTAATTGCTAGGGAACTCCTTGTTCCCCCTTGATGATTGACGTAAGCTACAGTCGTGATGTTGTCCGACTGAAATCTGATGAATTTGGCCGCAGCTAGCTGAGGCCATGCCTGAAGCGCGTTGAATATCGCCCTCAGTTACAGAATGTTTATCGGGAGAAGAGCTTCTTCCTGAGACCATAAGCCCTGAGCTTTCAGGGAGTCCCAGACTGCACCCCAGCCCAACAGACTGGCGTCGGTCGTTACGATGATCCACTCTGGTCTGCAGAAACACATTCCCTGAGACAGGTGATCCTGAGACAACCACCAGAGAAGAGAATCTCTGGTCCCCTGGTCCAGCTGTATTTGAGGAGACAAATCTGCATAATCCCCATTCCACTGTTTGAGCATGCATAGTTGCAGTGGTCTGAGGTGTATCCAAGCAAAAGGGACTATGTCCATTGCCGCTACCATTCGTCCGATTGTCTCCATGCACTGAGCTACAGATGGCCGAGGAATGGAATGAAGGACTCGGCAAGTGGTTAAGAGTTTTAACGTTCTGACCTCCGTCAGAAAAATTTTCATATCTACCGAGTCTATCAGAGTTCCTAGGAAGGAAACTCTTGTGAGGGGGGAGAGAGAACTATTTTTGATGTTCACCTTCCACCCGTGAGACCTCAGAAAGGCCAATACAATTTCCGTGAGACTTGGCTCTTTGGAAAGTCGATGCCTGAATTAAGATGTCGTCTAGATAAGGCGCCACTGCTATGCCCCGCGGTCTTAGAACCGCCAGGAGGGACCCTAGCACCTTTGTGAAAATTCTGGGAGCAGTGGCCAACCCAAAAGGAAGAGCCACAAACTGGTAATGCCTGTCCAGAAAGGCGAACCTGAGAAACTGGTGATGATCTTTGTGGATAGGAATGTGTAGATACGCATCCTTTAAATCCACGGTGGTCATATATTGACCCTCCTGGATCATTGGTAAGATTGTCCGAATGGTCTCCATCTTGAATGATGGGACTCTGAGGAATTTGTTCAGAATTTTGAGATCCAGGATTGGTCTGAAAGTTCCTTCTTTCTTTGGAACCACAAACAGGTTTGAGTAAAAGCCCAGCTCTTGTTCCGCAATTGGAACTGGGTGGATAACTCCCATTGTATGTAGGTCTTCTACACAGCGTAAGAATGCCTCTTTCTTTGTCTGGTCTGAAGACAGACGAGAAATGTGGAACCTTCCCCTTGGAGGGGAGTCCTTGAATTCTAGAAGATATCCCTGGGATACAATCTCTAAGGCCCAGGGATCGTGTACATCTCTTGCCCAGCCCTGAGCGAAGAGAGAGAGTCTGCCCCCTTCTAGATCCGGTCCCGGATCTGGGGCTACCCCATCATGCTGTCTTGGAGGCAGCTGCAGGCTTCTTGGCCTGTTTCCCCTTGTTCCAGCCCTGGTAAGTTTTCCAGGCTGCCCTGGGTTGTGAAGTGTTACCCTCTTGCTTTGCAGCAGGGGAGGATGAAGCGAGACCGCTCCTGAAATTCCGAAAGGAACGAAAATTATTTTGTTTGTTCTTTGTCTTGAAGGACTTGTCCTGGGGGAGAGCATGGCCTTTTCCCCCAGTGATTTCTGAAATCTCTTTCAATTCAGGCCCGAAGAGGGTCTTTCCTTTGAAAGGGATGTTCAATAGTTTGGATTTTGACAAAACATCGGCCGACCAGGACTTTACCTATAGCGCCCTGCGCGCCAAAATGGCGAAACCTGAATTCTTTGCCGCTAACTTAGCTAGTTGGAAAGAGGCATCTGTGATAAAAGAATTAGCCAGCTTAAGAGCCTTAATTCTGTCCATAATGTCCTCATATGAGGTCTCCGTCTGGAGCGCATCTTCCAGCGCCTTGAACCAGAAAGCAGCTGCAGTGGTTACAGGAACAATGCACGCAATAAGTTGAAGAAGAAAACCTTGTTGAACAAAAATTTTCTTAAGTAAACCCTCTAATTTTTTATCCATAGGGTCTTTAAAAGCACAACTGTCTTCAATTGGTATAGTTGTGTGTTTAGCAAGTGAAGAAACAGCATGGGGTTAGATATGGGGAACATCTTCTTAAAAACAGGAGGGGGAACGAAGGGAATACCTGGTCTATCCCACTCCCTAGTAACAATATCCGCAATCCTCTTAGGGACCGGGAACACATCAGTGTAAACAGGAACTTCTAGGTACTTGTCCATTTTACACAATTTCTCTGTAACCACCATAGGGTCGCAGTCATCCAGAGTAACTAATACCTCCCTGAGCAATAAGCGGAGGTGTTCTAGTTTAAATTTAAAAGCCAATGTATCTGAATCTGTCTGAGGAGAAACCTTTCCTGAATCGGAAATTTCTCCCTCAGACAGCACATCCCTCGTCCCCACTTCAGAGTGTTGTGAGAGTATATCGGATACGGCTACTAAAGCGTCAGAATGCTCATTATCTGTTCTTAAAACAGAGCTATCACGCTTTGCAGGTAACACGGGCAGTTTAGATAAAAACACTGAGAGGGTATTATTTTAAAAATAACAGGAAGCGCATGTTTGGGTCTTAAAGGGTTAGGAAAGTCAAAATTAAACTTGCCTGATTCAGATAGAGCATGTCACTTTAAGACACTTAAATTCACTTCTAATTTTAAATGTGGTATTTTTTTAAAAAAATGAATACGCACATATCCTACACTAGTGGGAGCTAGCTGCTGATTGGTGCCTGCACACTTGTCTCTTGTGATTGGCTTACTAGATGTGTTCAGCTAGCTGCCAGCAGTACAACGCTGTTCCTTCAGCAAAAGATAACCAAAATAAAGAAGCTAATTTGATTATAGAAGTAAATTGGAAAGTTGTTGAAAAAAAAAATTGTAATCCCCCCCCCCCCCAGATCCCCAAGACTTATACTGTTGGAAAGGTTAGGCGATTACCTTTCCAACGGTGGGTCTTGGGGATCTATAGCTGCTTAGATGCCTTTGATACAGGCTTCTAAGCAGCATGCCCCCTGCGCCTATACTTAACATTGTTAAGTATAAATAAAGTTGCATGGTGACGTCATCACGTCATTGCGCGTGACGTCACCACGCATTACGTGAAGCCCCTGCGATGCCTGTCACTATGCAGGCCTGATCGCTGGGGTAGGAGTGGGTGGGAGCCCCCAGATCTCCCTCAAGGTGGGAGAGTGCTAGCGACGGTCTGAGCACTCAAGGGGTTAAAGGACTGATTTCTCACTGGCTAATAAGCATAATTCTTGTGTTATTGGTGCACACTGATATGCCTAACAAGTTTAACAAAAAAAAAAAGTTTTTATTCCTCAGTACATGCAAATTCAATTTACTAAATTTGCAAGACATTTTAAAAAAAAAATTCTATCCCTTTAAATGTCTACAGTTAAAGGGATACTAAACCCACATTTTTTTCTTTAATGATACAGATAGAGCATGCAATTTTAAGCAACTTTCTAATTTACACCTAGTATCAATTTTTCTAGTCCATTTTTCCAGCCCATTATTGGTTCAGACCCTGGATAGCACTTGCTTATTTGTGGCTACATTTAGCAAACCAATAAGCAAGCATAACCCAGGTTCTCAACCAAAAATGGGCCGGCTCTTAAAGGGACACTGAAGCCAATTTTTTTCTTTCTTGATTCAGATAGAGCATAATATTTTAAGCAACTTTCTAATTTACTCATATTATCAAATGTTCTTTATTCTCTTGGTATCTGTATTTGAAATGCAAGAATTTAAGTTTAGATGCCGGCCCATTTTTGGTGAACAACCTGGGTTGTTCTTGCCAATTGGTGGATACATTCATCCACCAATAAAAAAGTGCTGTCCAGAGTTCTGATCCAAACAAAAAGCTTATATGCCTTCTTTTTCAAATAAAGATATCAAGAGAACGAAGAAAAATTGATAGGAGTAAATTAGAAAGTTGTTTAAAATTGCATGCTCTGAATCATTACAGAACTCAATTGGGTTTAGTGTTCCTTTAATGCAATAAATTCTGAGTTTGTCACTTAATTGTCATTGCATATATTTCATATATACGTTTACCTTCAGCTTCCACCTCAACAGTATCTAGTGGCTCAACAGTTTCTATGTCTGTCATGTATCCAAACATCGCCATTGCACATTGTTCAAAGGCCTCTTCCAGAGTTTCTCCCCATGCATGCAACCTTTAAAAGATAGTAGTAAAGAGTGTGTGAGAGAGAGTGTGTGAGAGTGTGTGAGAGAGTGGGTGTGTGTGTGTGTGTGAGAGTGTGTGTCACAAAAGTATTACAAAATGACATAAAACACCTTTAGTTACATGTACAAGCTGTATTATGAAATTTAAATATTGCATAAGTGACATAAGATATTGTTGTTTACACTTGGTTCCATCCCCTCTCTCAACTGTCCAATTTAAAAGATGCAGATATTCCTACATCCAAACTTTTTCCTGTCCCAAACAGTTTGGATAAAGGGTTTCCTGCAAGTAGATAATGTGCTGCAAGTACAGTGCAATAGTGCTCCAAAATATAAACGCAAATGTAAAACAATGTCAAGTATATAAAAGTTGAACTGTCTCCTAAAGGGACATAAAACAGCAGTAGGCTACTTTTATCCTCGTTGTAGATAGATGGCGCTGGTCTGTAAAGTGATTTTTTCTCTAATGATGAAGAGAAAAACAGGGCTTGAAGTATATATAGCTACCAGATAAATATGGGTGCAGTATACTCACTCCATATGCTGCAGTAGTTAAGCTTCAAGAACGTATGCCTCTTCAGTCATACATATTCAGTCATTTGTCTTTACCATTTTTATTCTTGTTTTTAAATTTTGCTCTTGATAAAGACGTTTAAACGTTGAAACGCGTTGAGCTATTAAAAAACATATCTTTTTATGAAAGTTGAAAGACTGCTGACTTCTTTCTTCGCTGTAACAAGCCGGATTTTCTGTTCCAAGGAGTAAGTTACTACTTTGTTTGTCCTTTGTACACTGGATTATTTGTCATTTGAGTCCCCATCTATTTACAGCCAAATAGCAGGCTCCATATGAAAACAGCATACCTTATTTTGGAGGCATACGTTCTTGAAGCTTAACTACTGCAGCATATGGAGTGAGTATACTGCACCCATATTTATCTGGTAGCTATATATACACTTCAAGCCCTGTTTTTCTCTTCATCATTAGAGAAAAAAATCACTTTACAGACCAGCGCCATCTATCTATCTACAACGTTATATCTACACAGTCCCAGAGGAGAGACTGTAAGAAGGCTGCGGTCTACCCTAAAAGGAGAGTATTAGTTCGTTAAGACATTTGTATATATTTTTATATTGTGTATATTTACGTTTTCCTTTTGCTTGTATTTCCTACTTTTATCCTCAAATGCACACAACCAGTGCCAGATAAAACAGTTCAATGTATATAAAAAACTTTATTCAGTAACACTTTTCGGAGTACAGTAAATTTTACTCATCTTTGGAGCGCCAACAGCTCTAATATATAAAGTCTTTTAGAATCTCCTTTTTTAAAAGTTTGTGGTCCCCACAGGCACAAGACAAAAAACTTGAAATGATAGACAAAACTTCTTAAGGTTACAGTAAAGGTCTTTTTAATTAACCACTTTGTTCACTATGGAAGGGAAATGCTTATTTACATTTGTGACATTAACCCATTGCAATCAGTTTCCATCTGCACCACTGCTAAACCATCTTAATGCCTATTGTGTATCTAGGCACAATGGGCATACTGTGCACCATATTGTCACTTTAAATCTTTTACAAGTATTGTTTTTTTTACAATATTTATTGTTAAAGGGACAGTCTATTCAAAAATAAACTTTCATGATTCAGATAGGGCATGTCATTTTAAATAACTTTCCAATTTACTTTGATCATCAATTATGCTTTGTTCTCTTGGCATTCTTAGTTGAAAGATAAACCTAGGTAGGCTCATATGCTAATATCTAAGACCCTGAAGGCCACCTCTTATCTGAATGCATTTTGAAATTTTGCACAACTAGAGGGTGTTAGTTCATGTGTGCCATATAGATAACATTGTGCTTACGCCCGTGGCGTTACCTAGGAGTCAACACTGATTGGCTAAAATGCAAGTCTGTCAAAAGAACTAAAATAAGGGGGCAGTCTGCAGAGGATTAGATACAAGGGAAAAAGTTTATTAATATAACTGTTGGTTATGAAAAACTGGGAAATGGGTAATAAAGGGATTATCTATATTTTTAAAGAAGAACAATGTTTTGGTGTAGACTGTCCCTTTAATGTTTGTTAAAGCACTGTTTCCATTTTGTCAACTATGGGTTTCTATGGAAAGGACTTATATCTTCTTATTCTGGATTTTAATAGTACTGAAAACTGTAGAGCGTAAACCCACTCCCTTGCAAGATTATATCAGTCTTCTAGATAGATGTTAAAGTGAGGTTGAGCCTTCCTGACATTTTGGGGCTTTTTTCTTAGTAGGGGACGTGCCTTCATGCACACTAAGTCCTAACATGGTCACAGCAGTGAGTTTCAAAGTGCTTGTACATTATTGAACTCAAGTTCATAAAGGTTGCATTCCAGGTTACAAGTTTAATAATGTAGGCGCTAGCACTTTGAAACAGAATGTCGTGACCATGTTTGAACTTAAAGTGCATGAAGGTGTGACCTCTATAAAAACCCTGTCATGAAGGTGCAATCTAATTTGAACGTCTTCTAGGCAGATACAATATTGAGAGGGAGTGGGTTTGTGCTCTACAGTTTCAGCACTGCTAAAATCCATTATAAGAAGATATAACTCTTTTTCATAGAAACCTTTAGTCGCCATCTTGTTTTCAGATCAAGACAAAAAGTGCTTTAAGAAACATTAAAAATAAATACTGTTAAAAACAATATGTGTCAAAGATTTAAATAAAACCCAGTTATGAAGACACAAGCACTGTTAGTGACAATCACAACAGGGCAAGTGTGACTTAGAACATTCACAGACAGATTACTACACCTCATTTGTAGATGTTGGGGTCCTGAAGTAACTTTTCCTGTAGCTCCCCTTAGCTGTACAGGGTATCATGTACTCAACACGTATACATATGTATATGGAGGGATAGAGAGAGATAGAGAGAGAGAGATACACACACACACACACACACATGCATATATACACACACACAATACTGATGAACAGAGCATGTATGTTACTAGACCTCTACAAATGTCTCCTGTGGCCATTTTAGTGTTGTTTTGCACATGTGCAATATAATAGACTGTTTTCAAACAATCTTGAAATATTTGCAAAATGCCGTTTCAAGACTTTGTCAAGTGCCTTGAGGTGTTGAATTTGAGACATGGAGAGTCCACAACGTCATTCCAATTACTAGTCGGATATTCAACTCCTGGCCAGCAGGAGGAGGCAAAGAGCCCCCCAGCAAAGCTGTTAAGTGTAACTTCCCTTACCCATAATCCCCAGTCATTCAGCCGAAGGAAAATGGAAAAAGAAGAAACACAAGGGTGAAAAGGTGCCTGAGGTTTACTAAAAAAAAAAACTGCCGACTTATAATCCAAAAGAGGGCGGGGTCGTAGACTCTCCATGTCTGGAAATTAATAAATTTATCAGGTAAGCATACATTTTGTACTCTCATGGAGAGTCCACAACATCATTCCAATTACTAGTGAGAACCAATACCCAAGCTAGAGGACACGGAATGAACTGGGAGGCAGAAAAAAGGCAAGAGGACCTAAACAGAAGGCACCACCGCTTGAAGAACCTTTCTCCCAAAAGAGGCCTCAGCCGAGGCAAAAGTATCAAATTTGTAGAATTTGAAAAAAGTATGCAAAAAGAGGACCATGTGGCAGCCTTGCAAATCTGTTCCACAGAAGCTTAATTTTTGAAAGCCCAAGAAGAGGAGACAGCTCTAGTGGAATAAGCCGTAATTCTCTCATTAGGCTGCTGTCCAGCAGTCTCATAAGCAAAACAAATCAAACTTCTCAACCAGAGAGAAAGAGTAGTAGAAGCGGCCTTCTGGCCCTTACGTTTTCAAGAGAAAACAACGAACAGGGAAGAAGACTGACGAAAATCTTAAGTAGCTTTTAAGTAAAATTTTAGAGTGCGCACAACATCCAAGTTATGCAAAAGGCGTTCCTTATGAGAAGGATTAGGACAAAAAGAAGAACATCAATTTCCTGATTAATGTTTCGAATCGACACCACCTTAGGGAGAAACCCCAATTTAGTACGAAGGACCGCCTTATCTGCATGAAAGATAAGGTACAGGGAATAACACTGCAGAGCTGAAAGCTCAGAAACTCTGCAAGTGGAAGAAATAGCAAGGAGAAACAAAACCTTCCAAGATAACATTTTTATATCAACAACATGCATTGGCTCAAATGGAGCCTGCTGCAAAACTTTAAGAACAAGATTAAGGCTCCAAGGAGGAGCAAAAGGTTTAAACAAAGGCCTGATTCTGACCAGGGCCTGTACAAAAACTTGAACATCTGGTAAGTCTGCCAGAAGTTTGTGCAAAAGGATAGATAATGCAGAAATCTGACCCTTCAATGTACTGACTGACAAACTTTTCTCCAGGCCATCTGAAGAAAAGATAAAATACGGGGAATACTCCCCCGGCTCCAGGAGAAGCCCTTAGATTTGCATCAATAAAGATATTTAAGCCATACCTTATGGTAAATCTTGCGAGTAACAGGTTTCGAGACTGAAGCATAGTATCAATGACCGCTTCAGAAAAATCACGTCTAGAGAGAACTAGACGTTCAATCTGCAAGCAGTCAGCTTCAGAGAATCCAGATTTGGATGGAGGAAAGGACACTGAATTAGAAGGTCCTTCCTCAGAGGTAACCTTCAAGGAGGAAGAGATGACATCCTTACTAGGTCCGCGAACCAGATCCTGCAAGGCCAAACAAGTGCTATTAGAAATACTGATGCTCTCTCCTGTTTGATACAAGCAATGACTTGTGGAAGGAGAGCAAACGGAGGAAACAGGTATGCTAGAGAGAAAACCCAAGGAACTGCTAGAGCATCTATCAGAACGGCCTGAGGATCTCGACCTTGAACCGTACTTTGCAACGTTGGCGTTTTGGCGGGACGCCATCAAATGCAACTCCGGAACTCCCCACCTGAGGGTTATCTGAGAGAACACTTTCGGATGGAGAGCCCACTCCCCTGGATGAAAAGTCTGTCTGCTCAGGAAATCTGCTTCCCAATTTTCCACTCCTGGAATGTGGATGGCAGATAGGAGACAGTCGTGAGCTTCCGCCCAAAGAAGAATGTCACCTCCTTCATGGCCAAGGAGCTCAGAGTTCCTCCCTGGTGGTTGATGTAAGCCACTGAGGTGATGTTGTCCGACTGGAATCTGATAAATCGGGCTAAAGATAATTGAGGCCATGCTGTCAAGGAATTTAAGATTGCCCTCAACTCCAAGATGTTTATGGTAAGAGAAGACTCTTCCAGAGACCACAGGCCCTGAGCTTTCAGAGAACCCCAAACAGCTCCCCAGCCCGATAGGCTGGCATCCGTAGTTACAATCAACCAGGAAGGTCTCAGGAAGCAAGTGCCCCGTCATCAGACCAATCACCTCAATGCATTGAGCCCCTGGTGGATGAAAGGCAGACAGGAGAGAAAGGCAAGCAGTTTGGATTTTCTGGCATCCGTCAGGAAAATCTTCATGGACAAGGAATCTATGATAGTTCCTAGGAAACACACTCTTGTAGAAGGAACTACAGAACTATTCTGCAGATTCACTTTCCACCCGTGGGAACGTAGCAAAAACAACATCTCTGTATGAGATTTTGCTAGTTAAAAAAAAAAAGTGACGCCTGAACCAAGATGTCGTCTAGATAAGGCGCCACTGCAATTCCCTGGGATCTGATCACTGCTAATATTGCTCCCAGAACCTTTGTGAAAATTCTGGGAGCCATGGCAAGACAAAATGGAAGGGCAATAAACTTTAAATGCTTGTCCAGAAAGGCAAGTCTTAGAAACTGGTGATGATCCCTGTGAATGAGAACATGTAAGTATGCGTCCTTCAGGTCTATGGCCATCATGAACTGACCTTCCTGGACCAAGGGAAGAATGGAACGAATAGTTTCCATCTGGAAGGACGGAACCTTTAGGATCTTGTTGAGACATTTTAAATCTAGGATGGGACAAAAGGTTCCCTCCTTTTTGGGAACCACAAATAGATATGAATAGAATCCTAGACCTTGTTCCTTTAGAGGGACTGGTACAATAACTCCCAGGGAGGAAAGGTCCTTTAAGCAATTTAAGAAGGCCTCCCTCTTTACCTGGTTTGATGATAATCTTGACAGGAGAAATCTGCCCCCCCCCCCACCTGATCCAAAATCGGATTGGGGTGGACCCTTCATGCTGATTTGAAGTCAGCAGAAGGCTTTTTGTTTTCCCTTGTTCCAGGGCTGACTGGATTTCCAAGTGGACCTGGATTGGTCTGGTTTAGAAGAGAAAGAGGAGGACTTTTGCCCCTTAAAGTTGCCAAAATTAGAAGTTTGTCGACCCCTAGGCCTTTTCTTCCTGTCCTGAGGTAAGAAAGATCACTTTCCACCAGACCAGGTCCAAACAGAGTTTTACCCTTATAAGGTAAAGCTAAAAGTTTGGCCTTTAAAGAAACATCAGCTGACCAAGATTTTAACCACAGAGCCCTGTGGGCTAGGACAGTGAAGCTAGACATCTTAGCTCCCAGTCTAATCATTTGCATGTTGGCATCACAGATAAAAGGTATTGGCCAATTTAAGAGCTTTGATCCTATCTTGGATCTCATCTTCCATTGTTTCCTCAGAAATAAGATCAGACAAGGCATTGCACCAATAAGATGCTGCTCCCGCAACCGTGGCAATACTTGCTGCAGGTTGCCACTGTAATCCTTGATGGATGTACATCTTTTTTAAGTAAGCCTCTAGTTTCTTATCCATTGGATCCTTAAAAGAGCAACTATCCTCAATAGGAATGGTAGTTCTCTTAGCAAGAGTAGAAATAGCTACTTCTACCTTAAGTACAGTTCGCCATGAGTCAGGAATAAAGTCTGCAACAGGAAACCTCTTTTTAAAAACAGGGGAAGGGAAAAAGGGAACCCCTGGCTTATACCATTCCTGAGCTATAATTTCAAACATCTTCCTTGGAACAGGAAAAACCTCCTAAGAAGATAGAGAATCATAAACTCTATCCAGTTTAGAAGACTTAGTAGGGTTGACAGAAACCAAAGGTTCAGAGTCATCCAAAATAGTTAGAACCTCCTTCAGTAGTAACCGGAGGTGTTCAAGTTTAAATCTAAAATGTACTTCTTCAGATTCTGAAGATGTTTCTGCTAAACTGTCAGAGTCTGAGATTTCACCCTCAGAAGGTACTGAAGGCAAATGTTTAGATTTCCTCTTACACTTACCAGAAGAAGGGAAACCAGATAAAGCCGCAGCTACTGCTTTAGTAATCCGAGCGTCAAAATCCCCAGGTAAATAAACACCCCCAGGTGGTTGAGAGGACACAAAAGGCACAGTATGAGACAATTAATGCTTGGGACGTTTGAGGAGAAAGCTGAGGCATGTCACGCACAGCAATATCCTGAGAGACACTTGGCTCAGAAGGGAGAATTTTTTCTTTAAATTTTAACATTTTTGCTAAACATGAGGAACAAAACTGCATTGGTAGGGCAATCTGATTCTGTAAACATTTATCCAGAGAGATGGGCTGATCCTGTTCTGAGTCCATAGCTCAAAAGGACAGGTCCCACTAGTAATAACAAGATTGATTAACAAAAAAAAAAAAAAAAATTTTCCTTTCTTTTAATGAGAAATATAATGTTTATGAAAATAAACTTCAGACAAGTTATATGAAGCTCCTACTGGAGAGATAACCCCACTAGGAAGAAGAAGCGGTGAACAGTCAGCTAAACGATTCTCAACTGGAGTTACTCTGATCGGCAACATAACTAAGCTGACACCTCTCCTCATCCGCTTCAATCCAACACTCTGAGTTCACGAAGGTCCCCTCCGTAAAACCGGAAGTGCGGAAGTCATGTGAGCGGCCGGGAAAACTAACTGCGCCACACATAAGAGTGCGAAAAAACATAATTTATGTAAGAACTTACCTGATAAATTCATTTCTTTCATATTAGCAAGAGTCCATGAGCTAGTGACGTATGGGATATACATTCCTACCAGGAGGGGCAAAGTTTCCCAAACCTCAAAATGCCTATAAATACACCCCTCACCACACCCACAATTCAGTTTAACGAATAGCCAAGAAGTGGGGTGATAAGAAGGAGCGAAAGCATCAAAAATAAGGAATTGGAATAATTGTGCTTTATACAAAAAAAATCATAACCACCACAAAAAAGGGTGGGCCTCATGGACTCTTGCTAATATGAAAGAAATGAATTTATCAGGTAAGTTCTTACATAAATTATGTTTTCTTTCATGTAATTAGCAAGAGTCCATGAGCTAGTGACGTATGGGATAGCAGATACCCAAGATGTGGAACTGCCACGCAAGAGTCACTAGAGAGGGAGGGATAAAATAAAGACAGCCAATTCCGCTGAAAAATTAATCCACTACCCAAATCAAAAGTTTCAATTTCTATAATGAAAAAAACTGAAGTTATAGGCAGAAAAATCAAACTGAAACAGCTGCCTGAAGTACCATGCTACCAAAACTGCTTCTAAAGAAGAGAAAACATCAAAATGGTAGAATTTAGTAAAAGTATGCAAAGAAGACCAAGTCATTGCTTTGCAAATCTGATCAACAGAAGCTTCATTCTTAAAAAGCCCAGGAAGTAGAAACTTACCTAGTAGAATGAGCCGTAATCCTCTGAGGCGGGAATCAACCCGACTCCAAATAAGCATGATGAATCAAAAGTTTAACCAAGATGCCAAAGAAATGGCAGAAGCCTTTTGACCTTCCTAAAAACCAGAAAAGATAACAAATAGAGTAGAAGTCTGTCTGAAATCTGAATAGCTTCAACATAGGATTTCAAAACTCTTACCATATCCAAAGAATGTAAGAATCTTACCAAAGAAGTTTTAGGATTAGGACACAAGGAAAAAGACAATAATTCCTCCCTAATGTTGTTAGAATTCACAACTTTAGGTAAAAATTGAAATGAGGACAGCAAAAACCACCTTATCCTGATGAAAAATCAGAAAAAGGAGATTCACAAGAAAGAACAGATAATTAAAAAACTGTTCTAGCTGAAGAGATGTCTAAAAAGAACAATACTTTCCATGAAAGTAATTAATGTCCAGAGAAAGCATATGCTCAAACAAAAGAGCCTGTAAAGCCTTCAGAACCAAAATAAGACTCCAAGGAGGAGAAATTGGCTTAATGACAGGTTTGATACAAACCAAAGCCTGAACAAAATAATGAATATCAGGAAGTTTAGCAATCTTTCTGTGAAAAAGAACAGAAAGAGCAGAGATTTGTCCTTTCAAAGAACTTGCAGACAAACCCTTAATCCAAACCATCCTGAAGAAATCGTAAAATTCTAGGAATTCTAAAAGAATGCCAAGAGGATTTATGAGAACACCACCAAGAAATGTAAGTCTTCCAAACTCGATAATAAATCTTTCTAGAGACAGATTTACGAGCCTGTAACATAGTATTAATCACTGAGTCAGAGAAACCTCTATGACTAAGAATCAAGCGTTCAATCTCCATACCTTGAAATTTAATGATTTGAGATCCTGATGGAAAAAATGGGCCTTGAGATAGAAGGTCTGGTCTTAACGGAAGTGTCCAAGGTTGGTAACTGGCCATCCGAATGAGATTCGCATACCAAAACCTGTGAGGCCATGCTGGAGCCACCAGCAATACAAACTAACGCTCCATTAGAATTTTGGAAATCACTTTTGGAAGAAGAACTAGAGGCAGAAAGATATAGGCAGAATGATAATTCCAAGGAAGTGTCAATGCATACAACTACTTCCGCCTAAGGATCCCCGGACCTGAATAGGCCCCTGGGAAGTTCTTTGTTTAGATGAGATGCCAACAGATCTATTTCTGGAAGCCCTCACATCTGAAAAATTGAAAAACATATCTGGATAAAGAGACCATTCTCCCGGATGTAAAGCTTGATTAACAGAGATAATCCGATTCCCAAATGTCTATACCTTGGAAAAAAAACACAGAATTTAGATAGGAGCTGGATTTAGCCCAAGTAAATATCTGAGATACTTCTGTCACAGCCTAAGGACTGATAGTCCCACCCTGATGATTGACATACGCCACAGTTGTGACATTGTCTGAAAAAAACAGTAAACGTCTCCTCTTCAAAAAGAAACCAAACTGAAGAACTCTGAGAATGCACGGAGTTCCAAAATATCAAATGGTAATCTCGCCTCCTGAGATTTCCAAACCCCTTGTGCTGACAGAGATCCTCAGACAGCCTCCCAACCTAAAAGACTTGCATCTGTAGAGATCATGGTCCAGGTTGAAAGAATCGAAGAGACCTGTAGAACTAAATGATGGTGATCTTAACCACCGAATCAAAGATAGTTAAACATTAGGATTCGAAGATATAAAAGTGATATCCTAGAATCCCTGCACCATTATTCAGCATAAAAAAAATGGAAAGGTTTTCTATGAAAATGAGCAAAGGGAATCGAATCCAATGCTGCAGCCATTAGACCTAAAACATCTATGCATATATAGCAACTGAAGGAAATAATAGAGACTGAAGGTTCCGACAGACGGAACCCAATACAATTGTCACTTGTCTGTTAGAGACAAAGACATTGACACAAACTATCTGGAAACCTAAAAAAGGTGACCCTTGTGTGAGGAATCAAGAGCTTTTGATAAAAAGATCCTCTAACCATGTCTTGAAAAAAACAAAGTGAATCGGATGAGATTCCGCAGAACGAAAAGACTGAGCCAGTACCACGAGACTGTCCAAATAAGGAACACTGAGAACCTTGAAAAGATTCTTAGTACTGTCGCTAGACCAGAAGGAAAAGCAACAAATTGGTAATGCTTGTCAACAAAAGAGAATCTCAAAAAATAAAAAAAAATAATCTGAATGAAAACAGAAAATGAAGATATTCATCTATTATATCTAACGTAAACAAATAATGCTATCACTGACCAAAAAAGGCAGAATAGACCATATAAACACCAATCTAAAAGATGGTACATTTATATGACAATTCAAAAGATTTTCTATCTTTGGAACAATGAATAGTTTTGAATAAAACCCCAAAACCCAGTTCCTAAAAATGGAACTGAAATAAATACCCCAGAAGATTCCAGGTCTGAGCAGCGCTTGAGCCCCAACGGGTGATCAGCCGCGCTTCAACACTACCCAAAATATATAGGACTGAAACACACTTAAGGAAAGTGTTAGCCTTACTGGAATAGCTGGAATATAATAGAGAAGAAAAAAAAAAAAAAGACTTCTCACAGACGGTTTTACTCTGAATCTTATTCTGTACCCAAAATCTAAGAAATTTCAAAAAAATCTTAACCTGCCCCTTACCAGCCAAGCTGGAATATGGCACATACATGCAAATTTAGGGAGCTGACTTTGAACTAAAAAACTTCCAATTAAAAACATGATACTTGGGTAAGAATTTAGGATTTTGTTCCTTAGTAAGAACAACCAAACTAAAATAAGCTTAAAGTTTTAGTTTTAGAACTCAATCTTGAAGCCCAGAGTAACAGTTAAGAATTGAATCCAATTATGAACCAAATAATTGATTATCTTGGAAAAAAAGAAATATGGATTTTTTTAGAAATCACAAAATTCTTCTAGCTAAAACAGCTAAAGACATAGATTAAACCTCATTTGCGAAAATATTCAATAAAATGAAGACACAAATGAAATTATTAGCATGTTAATCAAGTTAAAGGACCAATCAACACACTGGACTTGCATAATCAACAAACGCAAGACAACAAGACAATGCAACAGCACCCAGTCTGAACCTCAAATGAGCAGCAGACTTTGTCCCTTTAACAATGCTAAATAAAACATAATCTGATACTTGATCTTAAAGTAAACAGAAAAATTAAGCAATTGCAACATCATCCAAATAAATTACAGGTCCAAGAAAAGTACCTGAAAATAAATAATTTTCCTTAAATAAGATACAACCATCTAAAGGAAAATAAATACTATTTTGCTATAGAAACAATAGCATATTTAGCAGGATTAGAGATAGCCCCAATAAATTGGAGAACCCTCAAAATTGAAATTAACTGCCGGCAAAGAATATAATTTAAAACCCTTGAAGAAGGAATAAAAGAAAATTCTCAGCCTATTCCATTCCCTAGTATCAGGAACTGGAAAAAAACCTCTGAAAACACAGAAGATTAAATAAGCAGAAATAAAATGTTAGCTAGTCTTGAAAAATAACTAGTTACCTCAATATCCAAAATAATCAACACCTTTTCAACAAAGAACACGTACTCTAATAAAAATAAAAAAGTAGATTTGTTAGTGTCAATATCTGATGAAGAAAAGTCTGAATGAGAAAAAACATCATCAGAGAAGGATAATTCAGTATGTTGTTGGTCATTTGAAACTTCATCAATTTAAAAAGAAGTTTGAAAAAGACCTAAAAATTTTATTAGAAGGTGCGATGTCAGACAAAGCCTTTAACATAGAATCAGAAAAATATTCTTATAAATTTTCTAAGTATATCTTGTACATAAGATGTAAAAAGAATAGCAATACATAAAGCATAAATACTAATGGATTCTGCATGTAAAAGTTTATCATGATAACTTATTACAAACCATAGCTAAAGATAAACATTCATAACATTTAAAATAAATGAACTTAGCTTTGGTAGGACTGAACTCAGTCAACAGGAATCCTTCAGCATGTTTTGAAACAGGAACAGTGTACGAAAAATCTTGCAATATGTAATAGAAAAAAACAACATATAAAGCAAAATTATCAAATTCCTTAAAAGTGAGACTTAAATAATGTGAGAAAAAAGTAGAACAAAAAAGACGCCCACATTTTTGGCGCCAAATATGACGCCCACATTTTTTGGTGCAAAGTACAACGCCCATATTTTTTGGCGCCAAGTATGACACCATATCCTCTGACGCCGAAACCGACGCCCACATTTTTTGGCGCAAAAAATCGTCTGAATACACATGCGTCAAAAAAATGACTTTTAACTGAATACAACTTCCGGCGTCAACTACGGCGCCGGAAATGACCACATTTTGGGCCAAAAAAAGTTCGCGCCAAGAATGATGCAATAAAATGAATCATTTTCTGCCCCCGCGAGCCTAACAGCCTGCAGGGAAAAATAGTCAATTGAAAATTTTCAAGGTAAGAAAAAATATTCATTCATATGCATTATCCCAAATAATGAAACTGACAGTCTGAATTTAAGGAATATTGATTATCCTGAATCATGGCAAATATAAGTTTAAAGACATATATAGAACTTTACATATAAAGTGCCCAACCATAGCTTAGAGTGTCACAAAAAATAAGACTTACTTACTCCAGGACACTCATCTACATATAGTAGATAGCCAAACCAGTACTGAAACGAGAATCAGTAGAGGTAATGGTATATAAGAGTATATCGTCGATCTGAAAAGGGAGGTAGGAGAAGAAATCTCTACGACCGATAACAGAGAACCTATGAAATAGATCCCCTAGAGGAAGACCATCTTATTCAAATAGGCAATACTCTCTTCACATCCCTCTGACATTCACTGCACTCTGAGAGGAAAACCGGGCTTCAGCCTGCTGCGAAGCGCATATCAACGTAGAATGTAGCACAAACTTACTTCACCACCTCCATGGGAGGCAAAGTTTGTAAAACTGAATTGTGGGTGTGGTGAGGGGTGTGTTTATAGGCATTTTGAGGTTTGGGAAACTTTGCCCCTCCTGGTAGGAATGTATATCCCATACGTCACTAGCTCATGGACTCTTGCTAATTACATGAAAGAAAACAAACAGCTGCATAAGTTTAAAAGCTGTCAGCCCTCTCTGCAGTTTTAAGCTAGTATAAATCCAGCACAAGAATAATTTGCCTCCCTCATATGTTCCAAGACCTTATAAGGTAACTGTATGCAGTACACTCTGCCAAGAATGAGAGAAATAAACCCCTTAAGTCTCTCTTTTGTCCTCGTACCATAAAGTGCCAAATATTACTTTAGGATCTATTGACTCCCAATAAAAGCTTCCCCAACCCAGTACCCCTAAGACAATAGGGTAACTATGTCCCATAATGTGATACATTAGAGGGTAAGTGCTGTCCTTCTTAAGAGAGTCACATAGGTGTGACAGCCACTGCACTCCCTGTCATGGACCTGTAGTAAAAGAAAGAGCAGAGTAACCAATCCTGGCTTTATACAAAGGGGTAGCAAAATTGTTAGAAGTAAAGCAAAGACTACCTTGCTGCCTTCTAACTGCTAAAAGCCTCTTACTAAAGAGATTGACATGGACACAGCTAAACCCCAATTCTTGCTTGCAGGGAAAAGTAGCCATAAAAGGATTAAATATCTTCAGGCACCGTCTTCGCACATCCTCCATTGACAGATGCAAAGAGAATGACTGGGGATTATGGGTAAGGGAAGGTACACTTGACAGCTTTGCTGAGGTGCTCTTTGCCTCCTGTTGCTGGCCAGGAGTTGAATATCCCACTAGTAATTGGAATGACGTTGTGGACTCATCCATGTCATAGGAAAGAAAATAGGGAATAGAGGAATCCAATAAACTATGTTCGCCGATGAGGAAATGAGCCAAAAATGTGCTATTGCGATTGCATTTAATCCAAAAATGACCCTTTAGGACAGAAAAATAGGCAAAAAAGTCCTCTGCCGATAGACTGATTGACCCATTCATTTTTATCGTACATTTATATCCTGGATTCATATGATACTTTATTACACTTTAATGTAAGTCATTGTGTTTTATTGTAGCATATTTTATATTTTCTTTGTTTTTGTGATAAAAAAAACACCCTCCATAACGTTTACCTTTATATATAATATACAGAAAAACAGGTGCTGCACAAAGTACTAGATCAAGATACACAAAAGGCATGCTAACAACTGTAGTATAAGTAACCAAAGCAGATACAGAAAATGCTTACTACTGGAGATATGATTCAGATAAGAAAAAGTATACATACTGAACGTCTGCTGTGTGATCCAAATCTGAAAAATAAGAGACAATTAATTGTGTGAACCTGTAAGACACAGTGTCTGCAGTTTTGCCAATACTTAATAGAGGGGGTTTGGACAAAAGCCTGGTTTTGTTTGTATGAAACAAGATCTAAAACACTAAAATTTAAAATCGCCATCTGTAACGATCTGGCATCTGCCTTCATATGGAACCTGAACACAGATGGTGCTCCAGGTTCCATATGCAAGCAGATGCCTGGAGCACAGGAACAGTAAGCAAAGTATATATACACGTCATTATGGGTTAAGAGGTTAAAGGCACATTCTAGTCAAAATTAAACTTTCATGATTCAGATAGGGCATGCAATTTTTTTTAAATCATTTATTCTAGAACCAGCAGTATAAAAAAAGAAAAAAAATATGAACAAAAAATTTGCGCCATACAAAGCCAGTAGATAGTAAGGTCATAATAGACAAGCATATTATAACATTAACATTGTTTTAGGTCACAACTTGATTAAATTAAACACGTTATACTGCCTGGGTCATTTTATTTCCATATTAGTGATTACCATATACCCAAAAGTACTAGCTCTGATTTCCTAAACAGGAATATTACATGGTCAATCTCAGTAGTCGGGAGTGATTTGATAAATGCTGCCCATTTATTGAAGAATTGTCCAATATCTGATTCAGTGTCTATATTGGTATATAAATAGTTTTAAATCTCCGGGATAGTTAGGATCTCTCTCGTTAACCATTTTTTAAAGATTAAGTGCCTAGCTGCCAGGAGAGCTATAGTTATTAGTTTTTCATTAGGTTGGTAATCCTCATGGTTTTTTAAGCAAAATAAAACAAGGACCAGTGATAGTGCCAGAGGGGGGGGGGGGGGGGGGGTGGAGCTTAAGTGAGGAGTTCAACCAGAATTCTAGTTTCCACCAAAAATGTCTAATCTTTGGACAATTCCATAACATGTGCAGAAGATCGGCTGCTAAAAGAGAACATTTGGAGCATTTATTAAAATTTGGATTCTGCAACTTAAAGGGACAGTTTACTCAAATTTTCTCCCCTTTAATTTGTTCCCAATGATCCACTTTACCTGCTGGAGTGTATTAAATTGTTTACAAGTAGCTCCTTTACCCTTATATTGGCATTTGAAATTGTTAATTTAGTATGTGGTATCCCCACCTATTCTGAAAGTTTGTGGCCGCGCGTACCAGCTATAGATAAGCTTTGTAAACACAGCCAGCAGAAGAAATTACACTCCCAGTGTGATAAAGCAGAGATAAGGTAATAAAATGTTGATTTTCCATTGTTCTCTCAAAGCATTGGTGATTGTTTTAAGGACAGATATAAGATAAAGAAGCAGGTATATGTGCACAATGTGATACAGTAATGAGATCTGATTATACCTACAAGCTCAACCTATTTTATTAGGTTGTGGCTTCAAAACACAAAATCAGAGCTTTAATATACAGAAATAAACCTTAAAAAGCTAATTTTCATACATTTTTTACTCTGCATTTGGTAAAAAAAGCAATTGTAAACACATTAAGGGAAAAACATAATTTATGCTTACCTGATAAATTCCTTTCTTCTGTTGTGTGATCAGTCCACGGGTCATCATTACTTCTGGGATATAACTCCTCCCCAACAGGAAATGCAAGAGGATTCACCCAGCAGAGCTGCATATAGCTCCTCCCCTCTACGTCAGTCCCAGTCATTCGACCAAGAATCAACGAGAAAGGAGTAACCAAGGGTGAAGTGGTGACTGGAGTATAATTTAAAAGATATTTACCTGCCTTAAAACAGGGTGGGCCGTGGACTGATCACACAACAGAAGAAAGGAATTTATCAGGTAAGCATAAATTATGTTTTCTTCTGTTATGTGTGATCAGTCCACGGGTCATCATTACTTCTGGGATACCAATACCAAAGCAAAAGTACACGGATGACGGGAGGGATAGGCAGGCTCATTATACAGAAGGAACCACTGCCTGAAGAACCTTTCTCCCAAAAATAGCCTCCGAAGAAGCAAAAGTGTCAAATTTGTAAAATTTGGAAAAAGTATGAAGCGAAGACCAAGTTGCAGCCTTGCAAATCTGTTCAACAGAGGCCTCATTCTTAAAGGCCCAAGTGGAAGCCACAGCTCTAGTGGAGTGAGCTGTAATTCTTTCAGGAGGCTGCTGTCCAGCAGTCTCATAGGCTAAACGTATTATGCTACGAAGCCAAAAAGAGAGAGAGGTAGCAGAAGCTTTTTGACCTCTCCTCTGTCCAGAGTAAACGACAAACAAGGAAGAAGTTTGGCGAAAATCTTTAGTTGCCTGCAAGTAGAACTTGAGGGCACGAACTACATCCAGATTGTGTAAAAGACGTTCCTTCTTTGAAGAAGGATGGACACAAGGATGGGACAACAATCTCTTGATTGATGTTCCTGTTAGTGACTACCTTAGGTAAGAACCCAGGTTTAGTACGCAGAACTACCTTGTCTGAGTGAAAAATCAGATAAGGGGAATCACAATGTAAGGCTGATAACTCAGAGACTCTTCGAGCCGAGGAAATAGCCATTAAAAACAGAACTTTCCAAGATAACATTTTTATATCAATGGAATGAAGGGGTTCAAACGGAACACCCTGTAAAACGTTAAGAACTAAGTTTAAACTCCATGGTGGAGCAACAGCTTTAAATACAGGCTTGATCCTAGCTAAAGCCTGACAAAAGGACTGGACGTCTGGATTTTCTGACAGACGTCTGTGTAACAAGATGGACAGAGCTGAAATCTGTCCCTTTAATGAACTAGCTGATAAACCCTTTTCTAAACCTTCTTGTAGAAAAGACAATATCCTAGCGATCCTAACCTTACTCCAGGAGTAACCTTTGGATTCGCACCAGTATAGGTATTTCCGCCATATTTTATGGTAAATCCTTCTGGTAACAGGCTTCCTAGCCTGAATCAGGGTATCAATAACCGACTCAGAAAAACCACGTTTTGATAAAATCAAGCGTTCAATTTCCAAGCAGTCAGCTTCAGAGAAGTTAGATTTTGATGTTTGAATGGACCCTGTATCAGAAGGTCCTGTCTTAGAGGTAGAGACCAAGGCGGACAGGATGACATGTCCACTAGATCTGCATACCAAGTCCTGCGTGGCCAAGCAGGTGCTATTAGAATTACTGATGCTCTCTCCTGTTTGATTTTGGCAATCAATCGAGGAAGCAGCGGGAAGGGTGGAAACACATAAGCCATCCTGAAGTTCCAAGGTGCTGTCAAAGCATCTATCAGAACTGCTCCCGGATCCCTGGATCTGGACCCGTAGCGAGGAAGTTTGGCGTTCTGGCGAGACGCCATGAGATCTATCTCTGGTTTGCCCCAACGTCGAAGTATTTGGGCAAAGACCTCCGGATGAAGTTCCCACTCCCCCGGATGAAGAGTCTGGCGACTCAAGAAATCCGCCTCCCAGTTCTCCACTCCCGGGATGTGGATTGCTGACAGGTGGCAAGAGTGAGACTCTGCCCAGCGAATTATCTTTGATACTTCCATCATTGCTAGGGAGCTTCTTGTCCCTCCCTGATGGTTGATGTAAGCTACAGTCGTGATGTTGTCCGACTGAAACCTGATGAACCCCCGAGTTATTAACTGGGGCCAAGCCAGAAGGGCATTGAGAACTGCTCTCAATTCCAGAATGTTTATTGGAAGGAGACTCTCCTCCTGATTCCATAGTCCCTGAGCCTTCAGAGAATTCCAGACAGCGCCCCAACCTAGTAGGCTGGCGTCTGTTGTTACAATTGTCCAGTCTGGCCTGCTGAATGGCATCCCCCTGGACAGGTGTGGCCGATAAAGCCACCATAGAAGAGAATTTCTGGTCTCTTGATTCAGATTCAGAGTAGGGGACAAATCTGAGTAATCCCCATTCCACTGACTTAGCATGCATAATTGCAGCGGTCTGAGGTGTAGGCGTGCAAAAGGTACTATGTCCATTGCCGCTACCATTAAGCCGATCACCTCCATGCATTGAGCTACTGACGGGTGTTGAATGGAATGAAGGACGCGGCATGCATTTTGAAGTTTTGTTAACCTGTCTTCTGTCAGGTAAATCTTCATCTCTACAGAATCTATAAGAGTCCCCAAGAATGGAACTCTTGTGAGAGGAAAGAGAGAACTCTTCTTTTCGTTCACTTTCCATCCATGCGACCTTAGAAATGCCAGAACTAACTCTGTATGAGACTTGGCAGTTTGAAAGCTTGAAGCTTGTATTAGAATGTCGTCTAGGTACGGAGCTACCGAAATCCCTCGCGGTCTTAGTACCGCTAGAAGGGCACCCAGAACCTTTGTGAAGATTCTTGGAGCCGTAGCCAATCCGAATGGAAGAGCTACAAACTGGTAGTGCCTGTCTAGGAAGGCAAACCTTAGATACCGGTGATGATCTTTGTGGATCGGTATGTGAAGGTAAGCATCCTTTAAATCCACTGTGGTCATGTACTGACCCTCTTGGATCATGGGTAAGATTGTCCGAATAGTTTCCATTTTGAACGATGGAACTCTTAGGAATTTGTTTAGAGTCTTTAAATCTAAGATTGGCCTGAAAGTTCCCTCTTTTTTGGGAACCACAAACAGGTTTGAGTAGAACCCTTGTCCTTGTTCCGACCACGGAACCGGATGGATCACTCCCATTGTTAACAGATCTTGTACGCAGCGTAGAAACGCTTCTTTCTTTATCTGGTTTGTTGACAACCTTGACAGATGAAATCTCCCTCTTGGGGGAGATAATTTGAAGTCTAGAAGGTATCCCTGAGATATGATCTCTAGTGCCCAGGGATCCTGAACATCTCTTGCCCAGGCCTGGGCGAAGAGAGAGAGTCTGCCCCCTACTAGATCCGGTCCCGGATCGGGGGCTCTCGGTTCATGCTGTCTTTGGGGCAGCAGCAGGTTTCCTGGCCTGCTTGCTTTTGTTCCAGGACTGGTTAGGCTTCCAGCCTTGCCTGTAACGAGCAACAGCTCCTTCCTGTTTTGGTGCAGTGGAGGTTGATGCTGCTCCTGTTTTGAAATTCCGAAAGGGACGAAAATTAGACTGTCTAGCCTTAGCTTTGGCCTTGTCTTGAGGTAGGGCGTGGCCCTTACCTCCCGTAATGTCAGCGATAATTTCTTTCAAACCGGGCCCGAATAAGGACTGCCCCTTGAAAGGTATATTAAGTAATTTGGACTTAGAAGTAACATCAGCTGACCAGGATTTTAGCCACAGTGCCCTGCGTGCCTGTATGGCGAATCCTGAGTTCTTAGCCGTAAGTTTGGTTAAATGTACTACGGCCTCCGAAATGAAGGAATTAGCTAGTTTAAGGACTCTAAGCCTGTCCGTAATGTCGTCTAGCGTAGAGGAACTAAGGTTCTCTTCAAGCGACTCAATCCAAAATGCTGCCGCAGCCGTAATCGGCGCGATACATGCAAGGGGTTGTAATATAAAACCTTGTTGAACAAACATTTTCTTAAGGTAACCCTCTAATTTTTTATCCATTGGATCTGAGAAAGCACAGCTATCCTCCACCGGGATAGTGGTACGCTTAGCTAAAGTAGAAACTGCTCCCTCCACCTTGGGGACCGTTTGCCATAAGTCCCGAGTGGTGGCGTCTATTGGAAACATCTTTCTAAATATTGGAGGGGGTGAGAACGGCACACCGGGTCTATCCCACTCCTTAGTAACAATTTCAGTTAGTCTCTTAGGTATAGGAAAAACGTCAGTACTCGCCGGTACCGCAAAGTATTTATCCAACCTACACAGTTTCTCTGGTATTGCAACGGTGTTACAATCGTTGAGAGCTGCTAAGACCTCCCCTAGTAGTACACGGAGGTTCTCCAATTTAAATTTAAAATTTGAAATATCTGAGTCCAATCTGTTTGGATCAGAACCGTCACCCACAGAATGAAGCTCTCCGTCCTCATGCTCTGCGAGCTGTGACGCAGTATCAGACATGGCCCTAGCATTGTCAGCGCACTCTGTTCTCACCCCAGAGTGATCACGCTTGCCTCTTAGTTCTGGTAATTTAGACAAAACTTCAGTCATAACAGTAGCCATATCTTGTAATGTTATCTGTAATGGCCGCCCAGATGTACTAGGCGCCAAAATATCACGCACCTCCCGGGCGGGAGATGCAGGTACTGTCGCGTGAGGCGAGTTAGTCGGCATAACTCTCCCCTCGCTGTTTGGTGAAATTTGTTCACATTGTACAGATTGACTTTTATTTAAAGTAGCATCAATACAGTTAGTACATAAATTTCTATTGGGCTCCACCTTGGCATTGGAACAAATGACACAGATATCTTCCTCTGAGTCAGACATGTTTAACACACTAGCAAAAAAAAAAAAAAAAAAAAAAAAAAAAACTTACAACTTGGTTATAATCTTTTTTAGCAAAAAAACGCACTGTGCCTCAAAGAGGTACTAACGATTAAATGACAGTTGAAATAATGAACTGAAAAACAGTTATAGCATCAAACTTTAAAACAACACAACTTTTAGCAAAGGTTTGTTCCCATTAGTAAAAAACAACACTAATTAAATTTGTACATAAGAAAACAAAAAAACGTTTTTTATTCACAGTCACTATAAGAATTCTCACAGCTCTGCTGAGAGAATTTACCTCCCTTCAAAGAAGTTTGAAGACCCCTGAGATCTGTCAGAGATGAACCGGATCATGCAGGAAATATAAAAGTAGCTGACTGGAATTTTTTTGATGCGTAGCAAAGAGCGCCAAAAACGGCCCCTCCCTCTCCCACACAGCAGTGAAGAGAAACGAAACTGTCACAATTAAAGCAAAAAACTGCCAAGTGGAAAATAATGCCCAAATATTTATTCACACAGTACCTCAGCAATGTAAACGATTCTACATTCCAGCAAAAACGTTTAACATGAGAATAGTTATTAAAAGGATTAGTGACCTTTAACACAGTAGTTCCGGTGAAATACCATCCCCAGAATACTGAAGTGTATACATACATGTCATTTTAACGGTATGGCAGGCTTTTCTCATCAATTCCATTCAGAAAATAAAAACTGCCACATACCTCAATGCAGATTCATCTGCCCGCTGTCCCCTGATCTGAAGCCTTTACCTCCCTCAGATGGTCGAGAACAGCAATATGATCTTAACGACTCCGGTTAAAATCATAGTAAAAAATCTCTGTCAGATTCTTCCTCAAACTCTGCCAGAGAAGTAATAACACGCTCCGGTGCTATTTTAAAATAACAAACTTTTGATTGAAGTCATAAAAACTAAGTATAATCACCATAGTCCTCTCACACATCCTATCTAGTCGTTGGGTGCAAGAGAATGACTGGGACTGACGTAGAGGGGAGGAGCTATATGCAGCTCTGCTGGGTGAATCCTCTTGCATTTCCTGTTGGGGAGGAGTTATATCCCAGAAGTAATGATGACCCGTGGACTGATCACACATAACAGAAGAAAACTATTTTACAGTATACTGTCCCTTTAAGGCCTTTTTCAGGAGTAAAGTATGATTAGTGTAAGAGTTTAAGATGTACTTCTCTCCAAGTGGCTGAGAGTGTAACCTATGATACTTTATGGATGGATGCTTGTATAAATTTAGAATCAATGTTATTCTGAGGTAGCAATATGTTCCATTCAAAGGCAATTTTTTTCTAGAATGGAGGCTCCCTTACTGGATCCAAGAAGATGGTAGCACGGAGTAATAGACACACGCTCTTTCTTGACCAGTGTGAGCCAACTTTTCAAAAAGGGATATTGGAAAGTGTTACTATTTTTTCTGAGCCAGAGAAGTTCCGATTTTGCTGTATTTACCTTGTAACCAGAAAAAGATCTGAATTGATCAATAATCCGAAGGAGTTTGGGAATACTGGTTTTAGTATTTGATAAGTATATCATCAGCGTACAGGGCTATTTTTATATCTCTTGTTTATCTATTTTAATACCCTATAGTCGGTGTCTAATCATAATTGCTAGTGGTTCAATGCAAACGTAAAAAAAAAAAAAAAAAAAAAAGAGGGGAAAAGAGGACATCCCTGACGAGTTCCTCTTCCCAGCATGATTTGTGGGGACAGAGTGTTGTTAACTATCATTTTTGTATGAGGTTGATTATACAACCTTTTAATACAATTGAGAAAGCCACCTCTGAAACCAAACTTTGTTAAAGAGGAAAAAAGATGATCATAGTGTACCGAGTCAAAAGCTTTCTCTGCGTCAATTGAAATGATAGCGAAATCAGGGATGTCCTCTCTTCCCCCCCGCAGATGCCGCCATATTCCCAAAATACTCTGACAACCAGAGCTTCTCTCATCTTCGCTGAAGAATTTTGCATATATAGAAACCCGGCTTGGTCTTTATGAATGATATGGACGCGTATAGTTCTTAGTAATATTTTACAAATACATCTGATATTTCTTCAGATTTAAAGAGAATCTTCCCCTCAATTTGGAGTTTCTCAATTAAGGGTGGCTTCTTGTCTCTTTTAACCAGATAAGCCAAGAGTTTCCCAGTTTTGTTTCCAAATCTGTAAAGTTTGGCTTGAAGTTTTAAGTCTTTTTGGGTTTCTTGGTAGATTGCAAAGGTGTCTCTTTCGCCCTTAGCTCTAATGTATTTTGCCCAGTTGACTGGTATTTTTATCAGCAGGAAGCAATTATAAGAGTTAGTAACTGATTTGATTATTTCTTTCTCTCTGAGTTTAAGTTTCCTAACAATCATTGAGTTGTATGCAATGATTTCACCTCTTAACACTGCTTTTGCAGCTTCCCAGAATAATACAGGGCGATCTAAGTATTCATGATTAAATTGGGTATATTCTTTAAATTTGTTTTTAAGCCAGCTTTTGAATTGGATGCAAGAAAGGAAAAAAACAGAATTGATGCTTACCTGATAAATTACTTTCTCTTGCGGTGTATCCAGTCCACGGATTCATCCTTACTTGTGGGATATTCTCATTCCCTACAGGAAGTGGCAAAGAGAACACACAGCAGAGCTGTCCATATAGCTCCCCCTCTGGCTCCGCCCCACAGTCATTCGACCAACGGTTAGGAGAAAAAGGAGAAACCATATGGTGCAGTGGTGACTGTAGTTTAAATAATAATTTTTAACCTGACTTAAATGGCAGGGCGGGCCGTGGACTGGATACACCGCAAGAGAAAGTAATTTATCAGGTAAGCATAAATTCTGTTTTCTCTTGCAAGGTGTATCCAGTCCACGGATTCATCTTTACTTGTGGGATACCAATACCAAAGCTTTAGGACACGGATGAAGGGAGGGAACAAGACAGGTAACCTAAACGGAAGGCACCATTGCTTGCAAAACCTTTCTCCCAAAAATAGCCTCCGAAGAAGCAAAAGTATAGAATCTGTAAAATTTGGCAAAAGTATGCAGTGAAGACCAAGTCGTTGCCTTACTAATCTGTTCAACAGAAGCCTCATTCTTGAAGGCCCAAGTGGAAGCCACAGCTCTGGTGGAATGAGCTGTAATTTGTTCAGGAGGCTGCTGACCAGCAGTCTCATAAGGCAATCGGATGATGCTTTTTAACCAGAAGGAAAGAGAGGTAGCAGTCACTTTCTGACCTCTCCTTTTACCAGAATAAACAACAAAGATGATGTTTGTCTGAAATACTTAGTTGCTTGTAAATAGAATTTTAAAGCACGAACCACATCAAGATTGTGTAAAAGCCGTTCCTTCTTAGAAGCTGGATTAGGACACAGAGAAGGAACAATGATTTCCTGATTAATGTTCTTATTAGAGACAACTTTAGGAAGAAAACCAGGTTTGGTACGCAAAAAACTACCTTATCTGCACGTAAACACCAGATAGGGTGAATTACACTGCAAAGCAGACAATTCTGAAACTCTTCGAGCAGAAGATATAGCTACCAAAAACAAAACTTTCCAAGATAATAACTTAATATCTATGGAATGTAAAGGTTCAAACGGAACCCCTTGAAGAACTGAAAGAACTAAATTTAGACTCCATGGAGGAGCCACAGGTTTAGAGACAGGCTTGATTCTAACTAACGCCTGTGCAAACGCCTGAACATCTGGTACTTCTGCCAGACGCTTGTGTAAAAGGATAGACAGAGCGGATATCTGCCCCTTTAAGGAACTAGCTGATAAACCTTTCTCCAATCCTTCTTGGAGAAAGGACAATATCCTTGGAATCCTAATTTTACTCCACGAGTAACCCTTGGATTCACACCAGCAAAGATATTTCCGCCATATCTTATGGTAAATTTTCCTGGCGACAGGTTTTCTAGCCTGGATCAGAGTATCTATGACTGATTCAGAGAACCCACGCTTGGATAGAATTAAGCGTTCAATCTCCAAGCAGTCAGCTGCAGAGAAACTAGATTTGGATGCTTGAATGGACCCTGTATTAGAAGATCCTGCCTCATTGGCAGTGTCCATGGTGGAACAGATGACATGTCCACTAGGTCTGCATACCAAGTCCTGCGTGGCCACGCAGGCGCTATCAGAATTACCGAGGCCTTCTCCTGTTTGATTCTGGCTACCAGCCGAGGGAGAAGGGGAAACTGTGGGAAGACATAGGCCAGATTGAAGGACCAAGGCGCTACTAGAGCATCTATCAATGCCGCCTTGGGGTCCCTGGACCTGGATCCGTAAAGAGGAAGTTTGGTGTTCTGACGGGACGCCATCAGATCCAACTCTGGAATGCCCCAAAGCTGAGTCAGCTGAGCAAATACCTCCGGGTGGAGTTCCCACTCCCCCGGGTGAAAAGTCTGACGACTTAGGAAATCCGCTTCCCAGTTGTCTACTCCTGGGATGTGAATTGCAGATAGGTGGCAAGAGTGAACCTCCGCCCACCTGATTATCTTGGTTACTTCCTTCATCGCTAAGGAACTCTTTGTTCCTCCCTGATGATTGATGTATGCTACAGTCGTGATGTTGTCCGACTGAAATCTGATGAACTTGGCCGTCGCTAGCTGAGGCCAAGCCTGGAGCGTATTGAATATATCGCTCTGAGCTCCAAAATGTTCATCGGGAGAAGAGACTCTTCCCGAGACCATAAGCCCTGAGCTTTCAGGGAGCCCCAGACCGCGCCCCAGCCTAACAGACTGGCGTCTGTCGTTACGATGATCCACTTCGGTCTGCGGAAGCACATTCCCTGAGACAACCACCAGAGAAGAGAATCTCTGGTTTTCTAGTCCAGTTGGATTTGAGGAGACAAATCTGCATAATCCCCATTCCACTGTTTGAGCATGCACAATTGCAGTGGCCTGAGATGAATTCGAGCAAAGGGGACTACGTCCATTGCTGCTACCATTAATCCGATTACCTCCATGCACTGAGCTACAGATGGCCGAGGAATGGAATGAAGGGCTCGGCAAGTGCTTAGAAGCTTTAACCTTCTGACCTCCGTCAGAAAAATTTTCATTTCTACCGAGTCTATTAATGTTCCCAGGAAGGGAACCCTTGTGAGCGGGGACAGAGAACTTTTTTCGGTGTTCACCTTCCACCCGTGAGACCTTAGAAATGCCAGAACAATATCCGTATGAGCCTTGGCTCTGGGAAAAGACGACGCCTGTATTAAGATGTCGTCCAGATAGGGTGCTACTGCAATGCCCCGCGGTCTTAGTACCGCTAGAAGGGACCCTAGCACCTTTGTGAAAATTCTTGGAGCGGTGGCCAACCCGAAGGGAAGGGCCACGAACTGGTAATGCTTGTCCAGAAAAGCGAACCTTAGGAACTGATGGTGATCTTTGTGGATGGGAATATGAAGGTACGCATCCTTTAGATCCACGGTAGTCATATATTGACCTTCCTGGATAATCGGTAAGATTGTCCGAATGGTCTCCATCTTGAAAGATGGAACTCTGAGGAATTTGTTTAGAATTTTTAGATCCAGGATTGGTCTGAAAGTTCCTTCCTTTTTGGGAACCACAAACAGGTTTGAGTAAAAACCCAGTCCTTGTTCTGCAATTGGAACTGGACATATCACTCCCATCTTGATTAGATCTTCTACACAGCGTAAGAACGCCTCTTTCTTTGTCTGGTCTGTAGACAGACGAGAAATGTAAAACCTTCCCCTTGGAGGGAAGTCCTTGAATTCTAGAAGATATCCCTGGGCAACTATCTCTAATGCCCAGGGATCGGGAACATCTCTTGCCCAAGCCTGAGCAAAGAGAGAGAGTCTGCCCCCTACCAGATCCGGTCCCGGATCGGGGGCTACCCCTTCATGCTGTCTTAGTAGCAGCTGCAGGCTTCTTGGCCTGTTTACCCTTGTTCCAGCCCTGCAAAGGCTTCCAGGTTGCCTTGGGCTGTGGAGAATTACCCTCTTGCTTTGTGATCGCAGAGGTTGAAGCAGGACCACTCCTGAAGTTGCGAAAGGAACGAAAATTAGCCTTGTTTTTAGCCTTAAAAGGCCTATCTTGCGGGAGGGCATGGCCCTTTCCCCCAGTGATATCCGAAATAATCTCTTTCAACTCGGGCCCGAAAAGGGTCTTTCCCTTGAAAGGGATATTCAGTAATTTAGTTTTAGACGACACATCAGCCGACCACGATTTAAGCCAGAGCGCTCTGCGCGCCATGATGGCAAAACCAGAATTTTTCGCCGCTAACTTAGCTAATTGCAAAGCGGCATCTGTTATAAAAGAATTAGCCAGCTTTAGGGCCTTAATTCTATCCATAATTTCGTCATATGAGGTCTCCGTCTGGAGCGACTCCTCCAGCGCCTCAAACCAAAGCGCCGATGCAGTAGTCACAGGAATAATGCAGGCAATAGGTTGGAGAAGGAAACCTTGTTGAACAAATATTTTCTTTAGTAAACCTAATTTTTTATCCATAGGATCTTTGAAAGCACAACTGTCTTCAATTGGTATGGTTGTGCGCTTGGCAAGTGTTGAAATTGCCCCCTCTACCTTAGGGATCGTCTGTCATGCGTCCCGCCTGGGATCAGTTATAGGGAACATTTTCTTAAAGATAGGGGGAGGAACAAAGGGTACACCTGGTGTCTCCCACTCCCTATCCACAATATCCGCCACCCTCTTCGGGATCGGAAACGCATCGGTGTATACAGGGACTTCTAAGAATTTGTCCATTTTACACAATTTCTCTGGGACCACCATGGTGTCGCAATCATCCAGCGTAGCTAATACCTCCTTAAGCAGTACGCGGAGGTGTTCCAGCTTAAATTACCTTTCCTGTATCAGAAATTTCTCCCTCGGACAGCACATCCCTCACCGTCACTTCAGAGTGTTGTGAGGGTACAACAGATAAACCTTCCAAAGCTTCTGATTGCTCTTACTCTGTTCTTAAAACCGAGCTATCACGCTTTTTAGGAAAAACTGGCAGTTTGGATAAAAATGCTGCAAGGGAATTATCCATGACTGCTGCTAATTGTTGTAATGTAATAGGGGCCAATGCGCTAGAGGTACTAGGCATCGCTTGCGCGGGCGTAACTGGTATCGACACATGGGGAGAGGAAGGTGGACTATCCTCGTTACCTTCTGTTAAAGAATCATCTTGGGCTACATTTTTAAGTGAAACGTTATCTTTAAAATGCATAGATACATTAGCACACTTAAAACACAAATGTAAAGGGGGTTCCACCATGGCTACTAAACACATAGAGCAACGTCTATCTGTAGGCTCAGACATGTTAAACAGACTTAGACAGCACTGAAAGACTGAAAAATACAATTTGAGAAAAAAACGGTACTGTGCCTTTAAATAATAAAAGCGCACACTTTTTTACTAAATCTTCAAAAATGATCCAATCTTTCTGAAATTTTTACCACACGATCTTAATGCTTTGGAATGATTGCACAGCAAATATCAAGTCAATTAACCCCTTAATGCCCAAACCGGAGCAACCTAAAGCTGACAACCGGTTAGCAAACTACAGCATCATGCCACAGCAATCTGCTGTGGCCCTACCTTGCCCCTGGGGATTAGATTGATGAGAAATAAGCCTCTATGAAGTCCTCAAGTAGTCTTAGGACCCTCCACATGAAGCTGTCTGCAATATGAACTGCGCAACTGAGGCGCGAAATTTAGGCCCCCTCCCTCTCCACTCCGGAGTTGTGGGGCCTTCAAAACCCTAAATAGGTGTCTAAAATTCTGCCATGTGGAATAAAACCCCAAATAACACTCAAAAAGTGATAAAAACTTGTATAATGATTATATTTTCACTATAAAATAATCGATTGCCCTTTAATAGTGTCCACCAGTCATTGAGCCCTGTTAATTAAGCCTTTCTTCTATACTGAGTCTCAGAATATGGCTTACCTTCCCCACATGGGGATTCTTGTCAGTCTTCTAGCATTACTAAGTCTTGACTAGAAAAAGATGACTGAACATACCTTATAGCAGTTAAGCCTGCAAACTGTTCCCCCCAACTGAAGTTTTCAGGTACTCCTCAGTCCTATGTGGGAACAGCAGTGGATTTTAGTTACAACATGCTAAAATCATTTTCCTCTCAGCAGAATTCTTCATCACTTTCTGCTAGAGAGTAAATAGTACAAACCGGCACTATTTAAAAATAACAAACTTTTGATTGAAGATATAAAAAACTACAAATCTAACACCACATTCACTTTACCCTCCCGTGGAGATGCTACTTGTTAGAGCGGCAAAGAGAATGACTGGGGGGCGGAGCCAGAGGGGGAGCTATATGGACAGCTCTGCTGTGTGTTCTCTGTGCCACTTCCTGTAGGGAATGAGAATATCCCACAAGTAAGGATGAATCCGTGGACTGGATACACCTTGCAAGAGAAAAAGAGAATCGTAGGGGATTAGATTTTGGGTGATTCATCTGTAACTCTAAAGAGATAGGTCCATGATCCGATAGGAAGATGGGCATTATTTCTGCCTTTACCTTCATTGTACATAGCCTTTCGTCAATTAAAAAAAAAAAAAAAAAAAAAAAAAAAAAAGGATTGATTCTTGATAGCATTTTGTGGGCCTTGGATAAGCAAGTAAAGTCCCTTATATCGGGATTCTGGATTCTCCAGATGTCCCTGATATCTAAGTTCTGCATAATTTTTGTAAGCAGTTTGATTTCTAGATTATCTTTTTTATGTTTTAACTGTTTAGTGTTCTGCCTTAATCTGTCCAGGGGGCAGTACGGGGCCATGTTAAAATCTCTTCCTAGAACCAAATAACCTTTGAAGTAAGAAATAATTTTAGACTGTAGCGTATTCCAAAACTCTGGGTTGAGGACGTTAGGTGCATAAATATTGCAGAACGTGAAAACCAGTTTATCAATTTTAATTTTTAACATCACAAATCTCCCCTCTGGATCTACCCTGGTATGGATGACTAATATAGCCACCCCTCACTTCCTCCCAGAGCTCGATGAAGCAAATACTTCTTTCACCCAGGAAGTCTTAAGCTTCGTGACTTCCTCTAAATTTAAGTGTGTTTCCTGAAGAACCGCTATTTCGGTCAGTGTTAGCCTTTCTCAAATGGGTGAGGATTGACTTCCTTTTAATGGGGGTGGTAATACCACCCACGTTCCAGGAAACTATTTTAAAATGAACCATCATATTTGTCATTCACGTGGGGGGGGGGGGAGAGGGAAAGGAGAGGGGGAAGAAAAAAAATTGGGGGGGGGGGTGTTCCCTTATGTGAACCTGCATTCCATTATTAAATAAATTTTGTACAGCAATGTGCTAAACTTAATCAACTATTACTCTGAGAGGCTTAAATCCCTCAAGTGGTTTTCTGCCTCTTGTGCATTATCAAAAAAGTAAACTTCCTCTCTAGCAAGAATCTTCAGTTTTGAGGGGTAAATGATTGAGGCCCAATAACCTTGTTGAATATATTTAGTGCATATTGGGGCTAGACCCCTTCTCTTTGATGCTGTTTCAGCAGAATAATCTTGGAATATAAGAATTTTAGTGTCCCCAATAGTGATGGGCTGATTCTTGTGAAAGTACAGGAGTAGAGTTCAGTCTTGCTATTACAGGTCTGGGCCTACTATTTCCTTTGTTATCTGTTGGAGGTTTCCCTAACCTATGCGCTCTTTCAACTATTATCTGGTGATAGGAGTGAGGAATTTTAAGAAGCTGAACTAATGATTCTGAGATGAATGTACATAAATCTTCATATGGTTTCCCATCGGGTACCCCAATGATCCGAATATTATTTCTTTTTGAGCGGTTTTCAAGATCCTCAATTTTAGACTGCATTTTGGAGATATTTGCATTAGCTGCTTCTAAGCTAGAGCTCTGTGATATAGTAAGATCTTCAAGATCTGACACCCTTTGCTCTATTTCATTTATCCTACTATCAAAATGTCTGATTTCCTGAGTTAGTAGAATGATGTCCTGTTTGATCTCTGATTTAAGTGCATCAAATTTGGGAGTTAAGGACTCCGAAATATTAGCTACCAAAGTTTGTATATTAGTTACTTTGTTTATGGGTAATATGTTTGCAGGAGCCAGGTATACGTCTGCCGCAATGTCAAGGGTACTTTTGGCTCTCCTGTCCCTTTGCTTAGCTGCCATAGCTGGTGAGGGAGTCTTGGTGTGAGTGTGAAGAAATGTATCCATATGCCGTGAAAATAATACGCGCAAGAAAGAAAAAAAAAGGGGGGGAGGAAGAAGCTAATTAATAGGGGGGAGAATCCGCCCAGTGCCGTAGGAAAAAAAAAAAAAAGGGGGTGGGGAGAGGGACCGTGAGGGAGGGGAGAGAGAAGTGATGGGGTCAGGGGCATGAGGAAGTGCTCAAAAAGTTAGTATGGGGTTTCACAATTATGCAGCAGAAAATAACAGAGTCCACGAAACAGAACAGTGATTAATACCTTAAACCTTAACAGTAATTGCTAGGGAAGAAGATATGTTAAACAAAAAAGAGAAGGTGCAGATACTGCTTTCTTTCTTTTCTCTTCCCTTCTTTTCTCTGCTTCCCCTTTCTTTCCCTTCTTTTTTTTTTTTTTAATGTATATAGAAAAGATGGAGTCTCTCTCCAGTTAGTGGATAAGGTAGATCTTTTTCTTCTTGGGGCAGAGATAAGAAAAGTCAACTGCAGGGAGATCTAAAGCTTACTCCAAGAATTAAGTGGTAAGTGAATTGAAGGGCACCACTTCTAAGCAGTTTTGTGCCAAGTTCCGTGTTCTATTTTTATTTTTCCCCTTCTGATGGAAAAAAGGCCCCCTCATTCGATTTTACCTTGCGGTAACTACTGTAGGCGTTACGCCAGGTTAAGTAGTGGCTTGGCGTTCCTTTAAAAAAGCTATGTGTATAACTTTACTGCGGGTCCAGCAGCTCAGGAGCTGTAGATAAGAAAAAAGTACCTTATGCAGTACGACTGTACTTAGAAGTAGCCCTCAGTTGTATCCGAAACCGGGTCAAGTGTATTGAAAGGAGCCCGGCTATTCTTTCAACCCAGTCGAGTGCAAGTGCTGTGCAGGGGCCCACTCGGTCCTCCGTTTGCAGCACCGGTGGGAGGAGGAACCAAGGAGCGGGCTTCCTGGGTGTCTCCTTCTGCTGGGTTCTGAGTGGCGATCGTAGCCGGCACTGAGGTTCCCCCTGGTCAGCAATCTGAGACTCCTCCCCCGGAACTGCCAGCTAGAGCATGCAATTTTAAACAACTTTCCAATTTACAATTATCAACAAATTTGCTATGTTCTCTTGGTATTCTTTGTTGAAAGCTAAACCTAGGTAGGCTCATATGCTAATTTCTAAGCCCTTGAAGGCCGCCTCTTATCTCAGTGCATTTTGACAGTTTTCCACAGCTAGACATTGCTAGTTAATGTGTGCCATATAGAGAAACATAGTTTTAAGTAGACTGCCCCTAACTAATGGAAATTTTTACCTAAAAATAAGATAGCAATCAACATTTATTTTGGAAGTGAGGTTGTTAACATGATTGTGAGTATAATGTAATATGGACCATATAGACAACCCTGCCATCAGCAATCAAGTTAAATGTTGGAATAGTGGTGCCACATGTCTTTCTCTGTCAGACATCTCTGGCTGCTTTGTGTAAATAGGCATTGGCTATCATATCAGCAAAAGCTGTGTACAGGGTAGTTAGAAGTCGCTGGTGTAGTAAGGCCTAGCACAGTTTACCAACTAAACAACAGCCTGTAGTTATGGTATAGCAGTGAACAGTTTTTTCCACTTGGAGCTTGTTTAAAGGGACACTCAAGTCAAAATAAAAAAAAAAAAACCTTTCATTATTCAGATTAAATTTTAAACAACTTTCCAATTTACTTCCATTAACAAAATGTGCACAGTATTTTTAGATTTACACTTTGAGTCATGAGCTGCTACTGAGCATGTGCAAGAACTCACAGAATATATGTATATGCATTTGTGATTGGCCGATGACTGTCACATGGTGCAGTGGAAGTGGAAATAGACATAACTTTGAAATTTGTCAGAAAAATAAATAAATAATTTGATGTTCTGACTAAGGGACCGATTTATCAAGTGTCGGGCAGACATGATACGCTGTCGGCATTTATCATAGCACAAGCATTTCGTGCGAATTTCCGCCCCCTGCACATTCGCGGCCAATCGGCTGCTAGCAGGGGGCGTCAATCATCAGAGGTGGTGGATGAGTTAAGGAGCAGCGGTCTTACGACTTCTGCTTCTTAACTTTTGTTTCCGGCGAGCCTAAAGGCTCGTGCGGAAACTGCTACATCCATAGCATGATAAATCGGCCCCTTAGTGCAATTGTATTGTCTTGTTATCATGCATTTGTTGATTATGCAAATCTACTGTATTTACTGGAGTTTACAGACAGCATGTTCAGGAAAAGGAAGCAGGTGATGTTACTTTAAGTGAAACTCCCCATTTTGGGTGAGATTAACAAGAAAGATGTACCCATTAAAGGGGACAGTCTATTGCAAAGTTTGTATTGTTTAAAAAGATAGCTAACACCATTACTACACATCCCCCAGCTTTGCACAGCCAACATTGTTATATTAATATACTGTATAACCTTTAAAACAACTCCAAATGTCTACCGGTTTCTGAGCCCCTGCAGGTGGCCTCTCTCTTTGCACTTGATCAGCTTTTCACAGCAAGACAGTTCTAGAGAATGTGTGTCATATAGATAACACTGTGCACACTCCTGTGGAGTTACGAATGAGTCAGCTCTGATTGGCTAAATTGCAATTCTGTTAATAGCACTGAGATAAGGGGGGCAGTTTGCAGAGGCTTAGATACAAGGTAATCACAGAGGTAAAAAGTATATTAATATAACTGTGTTGGTTATGCAAAACTGGGGAATGGGTAATAAAAGGATTATCAATTTAAACAATACAAAATCTGGAGTAAACCGTCCCTTAAAGGGACAGTTTACTCAAAAATGTTCTCCCCTTTAATTTGTTCCCAATGATCCACTTTACCTGCTGGTGGAGTGTATTAAATTGCATATGAAATAGTTGATTTAGCATGTGGTATCCCCACCTATTCTGAAAGTTTGTGGCCGCAGGTCCAAGCTATAGATAAGCTTTGTAAACACAGCCAGCAGAAGAAATGACACTCCCAGTGGGCTATAGCAGAGATAAGGTAATAAAATGTTGATTTTCCATTGTTCTCTAAAAGTACTGGTGATTGTTTTAAGGACAGATATAAGATAAAGAAGCAGGTATATGAACATAATGTGATAAAGTAATGAGATCTGATTATACCTACAAGCTCAACCAATTTTATAAGGCTGTAGCTTCAAAACACAAAATCAGAGCTTTAATATACACAAATAAACCTTAAAAAGCTAATTTTCATACATTTTTTACTCTGCAGTTGGTAAAAAAAGCAATTGCAAACACATTAAGGGAAAAACTATTTTACAGTATACTGTCCCTTTAAGGAATCCATGAGCTACAAATGCAATGAGGGAATGAAAAAGATAAATAAAAAGTAAGGTTAAACCCAACCATCTAATTATGCCATAAAGAACACACACAACTGATGAAGGAGACTGTCATTGCAGATGCTGGAGTCCAGAAAAACCAAAAATAAGATACAGAAGCAGCTAAATAAATAAATAAAAAGGAGAGAGCCTTCCATCACCAGCCAATGACAAACAACTCGGCCATTAGTTACATAAATAAGCAATACAGTTTCAGTAGTTGAAAGTCAGAATCATAAACTGATGGATCCCTTCACTAGGGGAAATGCAAACCCATACTATTTACAGACCTATTTAAAATGTACAATTTTGATGAGAGAGTGACCTGCAGATTCCCAGCTTAGAGTCCAAGCCTCTGGCCATATCTTCACAAACTACTGCAGAAAGGGAAGGATCTACCTGAAGATCTGGAATTTGGAGAACTAGAACAAAATAAGAGGACTACCATAAGCCAAACCAGCCTATTGCTCCGGATCTTGCTTAAATATTTTGTGCCTTCTTTTTTGTCCGGTCTTTGCTTACCCTTACTAGGCTAGAGCAACAGAAGAAAAAAAACAAAACTAAAAAACCTTGATATTTTAATTCTTTGTAAAAAAATAATAACATTTAACTGACTGTATAAAAATCTCCACCGCTTTTTCATGTATTTGGAATTGGGGAGAGGGGAAAAGGCAGGTTAGAAAGGAAACAGTGAAAGAGTTATCGATGGTGGAAGTGAGAGAGCACTAGAAAGGCAGCATGAGGGGTGATCTATAATTTAGATTTATTCACACTCAGATATCCAAGTCTTTAGTCACACAAAATGCTAGAATCCTGCCAGGGCTTTATCTCATATACTCAAACACACCCGAATCAATGCATTTTGCATACAAATATACCAAACATCTTTTTTTATTAACCCCTTAATGACCGGACCATTTTTCAAATTTTCTTACCCTTAATGACAATGGCTATTTTTACATTTCTGCAGTGTTTGTGTTTAGCTGTAATTTTCCTCTTACTCATTTACTTTACCCACACATATTATATACCGTTTTTCTCGCCATTAAATGGACTTTCTAAAGATACCATTATTTTCATCATATCTTATAATTTACTATAAAAAAATATGAAATATGAGGAAAAAAAAAAAAAAAAAAAAAAAAAAAAAAAAAAACACTTTTTCTAACTTTTACCCCCAAAATCTGTTACACATCTACAACCACCAAAATACACCCATTCTAAATAGTTTCTAAATTTTGTCCCGAGTTTAGAAATACCCAATGTTTACATGTTCTTTGCTTTTTTTATAGGGCCATAAATACAAGTAGCACTTTGCTATTTCCAAACCACTTTTTTTCAAAATTAGCGCTAGTTACATTGGAACACTGATATCTTTCAGGAATCCCTGAATATCCCTTGACATGTATATATTTATATTTAGAAGACATCCCAAAGCATTGATCTAGACCCATTTTGGTATATTTCATGCCACCATTTCACCGCCAAATGCGATCAAATAAAAAAAATTGTTGACTTTTTCACAATTTTTTTCACAAACTTTAGGTTACTCGCTGAATTTATTTACAAACAACTTGTGCAATTATGGCATAAATGGTTGTAAATACTTCTCTGAGATCCCCTTTGTTCAGAAATAGCAGACCTATATGGATTTGGCGTTGCTTTTTGGTAATTAGAAGGCCGCTAAATGCCGCTGCACACCACACGTGTATTATGCCCAGCCGTGAAGGGGTTAATTAGGGAGCTTGTAGGGAGCTTTTAGGTTTAATTTTAGCTTTAATGTAGTGTAGTAGACAACCCAAATTATTGATATAGGCCCATTTTGGTATATTTCATGCCACTATTTCACCGCCAAATACGATCAAATAAAAAAAAAAACTTAAATTTTTCACAATTTTAGGTTTCTCACTGAAATTATTTACAAACAGCTTGTGCAATTATGGCACAAATGGTTGTAAATGCTTCTCTGGGATCCCCTTTGTTCAGAAATAGCAGACATATATGGCTTTGGTGTTGCTTTTTGGTAATAATAAGGCTGTTAAATACTGCTGCGCACCACACTTGTAATATGCCCAGCAGTTAAGGGGTTAATTAGGTAGCTTGTGGTTTTAATTTTTAGCTTTAGTGTAGAGATCAGCCTCCCACCTGACACATCCCACCCCCTGATCCCCTCCCTGACCCCCCTCAAACAGCTCTCTTCCCTCCCCACCTCACAATTGTCACCACCATCTTAAGTACTGGCAGAAAGTCTGCCAGTACTGAAATAAAAATATATTTTTTTATTTTTTGGCATACAGTCTGCAGTGATAGATCCCCCCTTACCCCACAACCTCCCTGATCCCCCCATACATCTTTCTAACCCTCCCCCTCTGTCTATTTGCCGCCATCTTGGGTACTGGCAGCTGTCTGCCAGTACCCAATTTGCCCCCCAAAATAGTTTTTTTTAACTTTTTAAATATAAAATATTTGTTTTCTGTAGTGTAGCTGGCCCCCCTAAATAATCTTCATCCCTCCCACTCCCAGATCCCTTATTAAAGAACAGAGATGCCACTGCATCTAAATCAATCTTTTTTTTTTTAAGTCGCCCCCGCCCCCCCGGCCGCAACCGCCGCACCGGCAGCAAAGGCAGAGAAAGACGGATCGGTTAATTAATCAAACATTGAGGGATTATTTAGTAAAAGCAGCTCCCACCAACCAACTAATTTGTACAAATACATAGCTGATGCAGATGGGGCCACAGAGTGGCCCTTTCTGCATCGGTATGTAAAATGGGGGATTGTAGTGATGCCTCAATATTGAGGCATCACTACAATCCCTTGTAAGCAGCTGGAAGCGATCATGATCGCTTCCAGCACTTCAGACAACAAAGGACGTACCAGGTACGTCAACTGTCATTAAGGGAAGTTTTTTCTATGACGTAACTGGTACGTCCTCTGTCATTAAGGGGTTAAAGGGATAGTCTAGTCAAAATTAAAACTTTCATGATTCAGATAGAGCATGCAATTTTAAGCAACTTTCTAATCTGCTCCCATTTTAATTTTCATCCTATTTTCTTCATTCTCTTTGTATCTTTCTTTGAAAAAGCAAGAATGTAAGCTTAGGAGCCAGCCCATTTTTGGTTCAGCTTGCTGATTGGTGGTTACATTTAGACACCAATCAGCAAGCGCTAACCAGATGCTGGACCAAAAATAGGCCGTCTCCTAAGCTTACATTCTTGCTTTTCAAATAAAGATACCAAGAGAACGAAGAAAAAAACTAATAATAGGAGTAAATTAGAAAGTTGCATGTTCTATCCGAATCAGGAAAGTTTAATATTGACTAGACTATTCCTTTAACATTTCTGATTGTCTCTACCACAGGGTAAAAATATTGATAGAAGCTAAAGTGTCCTGTACTGGGAGATATAATACAATTTATTAAAGTAAATTTCAATGGCCAAAAAATAAATACAAAGAATACACTTTAGTTTCCCTTTAGTTTGTTCAACAATCCTGTAATAAATATTTTTTCCATTTTATTTCTAGCTCACTAAGTTATTGTTATTTCTAGATGCTTTATTTAGTGAAAGAGCAACACTTTTTAACCCCTTGACTGCTACATATTGTTTAAACACTATTGCAGAGGGAACTGTAGTCCTTGTGGCAGCCAGTAAAGGATAGCATAAGTCTGGATGTAATGCTTGCATTTTTGTTTTATATTTTAATGTGTGTGTGTGTGTGTGTGTGTGTGTGTGTATGTGTGTGTACACACACACATATACACAGTGAATATAAAAAGTCTACACACCCCTGTTAAAATGGCAGGTTTCTGTGATGTTCTGAAATGATCTTTGTCTCGTTTTTTTACCTTTCTCCACCTTTAACCCCTTAACGACTGAGGACGTGCAGGGTACGTCCTCAGAAAAAAGGCAGTTAATGCCTGAGAACGTACCCTGCACGTCCTCAGTGTGGAAAGCAGCTGGAAGCGATCCTGCTCGCTTCCAGCTGCTTTCCGGTTATTGCAGTGATGCCTCGATATGGAGGCATCCTGCAATAACGTTTGTAAGCCATCCGGTGCAGAGAGAGCCACTCTGTGGCCCTCTCTGCACCGGAGATCGGTGGCTACCGGCGTTGGTGGGTGGGAGCCGGACCGGGAGGCGGGTGGCGGCCATCGATGGCCATGTGGATCTGAAGGGGGGCGGGATCGTGGGCGGGGGTGGCTGGGGGCGCGCACGTGCACGGGAGGGTGGGGGCGGGCGCGTGCACGGGGAGGGAGCGGGTGGGAACCGCTACACTGCAGAAAATGGGGAAATAAAAAATATAATCAAAATAAAATATATACAATCAGCAAGGTGGTGGGGGTTTGTTTGTGGGGGGTGGGGGGTTGGGGGAAGCTACACTACAGAAAAAAACAAAAAACCCCAAAAAAAAGCACTTTTTATTGTAAACTGGGTACTGGCAGACAGCTGCCAGTACCCAAGATGGCCCCCAATAAGGCAGAGGGGAGGGTTAGAGAGCGGTTTTGGGGGGGATCAGGGAGGTTGGGGGCTAAGGGGGGGATCCTACACAGTAGCATATGTAAATATGCTAAAAAAAAAAATTCATTTTTTTTTAAAAACTCTTATTTTAGTACTGGCAGACTTTCTGCCAGTACTTAAGATGGCGGGGACAATTGTGGGGTGGGGGAGGGAAGGGAGCTGTTTGGGAGGGATCAGGGGGTGGGATGTGTCAGATGGGAGGCTGATCTCTACACTAAAGCTAAAATTAACCCTGCAAGCTCACTACAAACTCCCTAATTAACCCTTTCACTGCTAGCCATAATACACGTGTGAGGCGCAACAGGATTTAGTGGCCTTCTAATTACCAGAAAGCAACGCCAAAGTCATATATGTCTGCTATTTCTGAACAAAGGGGATCCCAGACAAGCATTTACAACCATTTGTGCCATAATTGCACAAGCTGTTTGTAAATGATTTCAGTGAGAAACCTAAAATTGTGAAAAATTTTACGTTTTTTTTTAATTTGATCGCATTTGGCGGTGAAATGGTGGCATGAAATATACCAAAATGTGCCTAGATCAATACTTGGGGTTGTCTACTACACTATACTAAAGCTAAAATTAACCCTACAAGCTCCCTAAAAGCTCCCTAATTAACCCCTTAACTGCTGGGCATGATACACTTGTGGTGCGCAGTGGCATTTAGCGGCCTTCTAATTACCAAAAAGCAACGCCAAAGCCATATATGTGTGCTATTTCTGAACAAAGGGGATCCCAGAGAAGAATTTACAACCATTTATGCCATAATTGCACAAGCTGTTTGTAAATGATTTCAGTGAGAAACCTAAAGTTTGTGAAAAAATTCGTGAAAAAGTGAACAATTTTTTGTATTTGATCGCATTTGGCGGTGAAATGGTGGTATGAAATATACCAAAATTGGCCTAGATCAATACTTTGGGATGTCTACTAAAAAAAAATATATACATGTCAAGGGATATTCAGGGATTCCTGAAAGATATCAGTGTTCTAATGTAACTAGCGCTAATTTTGGAAAAAAATGGTTTGGAAATAGCAAAGTGCTACTTGTATTTATGGCCCTATAACTTGCAAAAAAAGCAAAGAACATGTAAACATTGGGTATTTCTAAACTCAGGACAAAATTTAGAAACTATTTAGCATGGGTGTTTTTTGGTGGTTTTAGATATGTAACAGATTTTGGGGGTCAAAGTTAGAAAAAGTGTGTTTTTTTCCATTTTTTCCTCATATTTTATAATTTTTTTTATAGTAAATTATAAGATATGATGAAAATAATGGTATCTTTAGAAAGTCCATTTAATGGCGAGAAAAAACGGTATATAATATGTGTGGGTACAGTAAATGAGTAAGAAGAAAATTACAGCTAAACACAAACACTGCAGAAATGTAAAAATAGCCCTGGTCCCAAACGGACAGAAAATGGAAAAGTGCTCTGGTCACTAAGGGGTTAAACATGACCTATAAACTACACAACTCAATTGAAAAACAAACTGAAATCTTTCAGGTAAAGGGAAATAAAAATACAAAACTAAAATAATATGGATGCATAAGTGTGAACACCCTTACATAACTGTGGATGTAGCTGTGTTCAGAATTAAGCAATCACATTCAAAATCATGTTAAATAGGAGTCAGTACACACCTGTCATCATTTAAAGTGCCTCTGATTAACCCCAAATAAAGTTCAGCTGTTCTAGTAAGTCTTTCCTGACATTTTGTTAGTCACATCCTACAGCAAAAGCCATGAGATCTCAGAGGGATCTCATTGTTAAAAGGTATCAGTCAGGAGAAGGGTACAAAAGAATTTCCAAGGCATTAGATATACCATGGAACACAGTGAAAACAGTCATCATCAAGTGAAGAAAATATGGCAAAACAGTGACATTACCAAGAACTGGATGTCCCCCCAAAATTTAGGAAAAGACAAGAAGAAAACTGGTCTGGGAGGCTGCCAAGAGCAGGCAAAAGACAGGGGTGTCCGGAACACGGTCAGACCATCATCCCGTGCATACAAGCTAAAAAGTGCACTCTGCTACTAACGAAACTTGGAGTGCCGTAGCTTAACAGCGGATCAGACCGTGAGAAGCATGAAGGACAAAATGGAAGCAGGCACTACTAGGTTAGGAAAAATAAATAAAACTTTTATTTTAACAAAATTAAAACATGGAGTGTTCCCAAAACAGAGGGCAGACATGGAGACAACGGCAGTCTAACGCATTTTGCGCCCCCTAGTGGCGCTTATTCATAGACTAATGTGTGAATACAGAGACAGGCAATTTATACCCTAAGTGCAAACCAATTAACTCTTATCACACCAATTAAGTTTAAAAAAAAAACAAATCAAGTAATATTAAAAGCAACAGATAAAATTAAAGTATAATAGCAGTGAAAAAATGAAATAACACCCTAATGTTACAAATAATTAGTAAAGCCAATGCTAATAGACTGTCTTCACTGTGTTCCATGGTATATCTAGTGCCTTGGAAATTCTTTTGTACCCTTCTCCTGACTGATACCGTTTAACAATGAGATCCCTCTGATGCTTTAGAAGCTCTCTGCGGACCATGGCTTTCGCTGTAGGATGCGACTAACAAAATGTCAGGAAAGACCTACTAGAACAGCTGAACTTTATTTGGGGTTAATCAGAGGAACTTTACATGATCCAAAATCAAAGAGTTAATCCAGCACACAGCGACCCTATTGCCAGCCGCTCCAGAGACCCACTCCAGTCTCTGCGACATCAACAAAATTTCCACTCTGAGTAGCAGCAAAAGTAGTGTTTATTTAGAACACAACACAATCAGCAACGTTTCGGTATTTCTACCTTATTCATGCTAAACATCATACTGAAATGATTCTATTTATACCTTATCACCACTAGGTGGCGCTGCAAGGGCAACTTCCCATTAACCCATTACATACTATTAAATACAATGTATTGCAAAATTATATAGTATTACCTAAACCTACCCTAAATATTTAATAATAAAAAAGTTTCTTATACAAAACTTCAAAATAGAATCTTTACAAATGACATTTCATATACAGATATATTTCGAAAGAACATTCTATAAAAATACAGACATATCTAGATCTCTGTTTAACCTATTTGGTTCCATTGTGCCTAATTTCCAAATCCCAAAACATTCACGCTGTTTTAATAAAAGTTCTCTATCCCCTAACCTACGTGGCATAGCTACTTTCTCTATAATTTGAAACCGCAACTGCCCTATTGAATGGCCCTTCTCAATAAAATGATGAGCTACAGAGGCTTTTAAATTCTTTGTTCTAATGCAACTTTTATGCTCAATTATCCTATCCTTGATAACCCTAGTCGTCTCTCCTACATAACCCCGCCCACAAGGGCATTTCATTAAGTAGATCACATAAGATGTTAGACATGTATGGTACCCATTCATTTTAAATTTCTTTCCTGTGATTGGATGAAAAAGTCAGGCCCTTTGATCATATTGTTGCAACACGAACAACTAAGACAAGGATAGCATCCCTCATTTCTACCAGTGATAAACTTCTGTGACTAGTTGTTGCTTCAAATTTAGGCCTTGCTTATATGCTGGCATAGGTAAACTTTTAAACTCTTTTATTTGGGGATTGCACTCTGATAGTATTGCCCAATGTTTTTTAACTATACGCTGGATTTGATCAGACTGAGCATTAAATTCAGATACAAATGATGACAGGTGTGTACTGACTCCTATTTAACATGATTTTGAATGCGATTGCTTAATTCTGAACACAGCTACATCCCCAGTTATAAAAGGGTGTTCACACTTATGCAACCATATTATTTTAGTTTTTTTATTTTTATTTCCCTTTACCTAAAAGATTTCGGTTTGTTTTTCAATTGAGTTGTACAGTTTATCGGTCACATTAAAGGTTTTAAAAAAAGTTCTGAAATGATTTATCTTTGTTTCTTTTTTACATCACAGAAACCTGACATTTTAACAGGGGTGTGTAGACTTTATATCCAGTGTGTGTATATATATATATATATATATATATATATATATATATATATATACACACATATACAAAATTACCACATTAGAAGGAAACATTAATATATGTAGGGCTTGATTAATTTAGTTTACTGTTATAGTCATATCCCACATTCCTAATGGAAATGGGTATTAAAGTGATTGTAAACTTTCCACTTTTTATAATCGGATCCTAAATGTTTGTGATATTTTAGACGGACTTTAATTGATCACTTCTAATGAAGATGCGCTGTAACTTACTTTTTAATCTAGCTGTGTCGTTCTAATGCCCTGTGCTCCCGCTGCCCATGTCAAAAGTAAATTTTTTTTTTTTTGAGCCAACGATTTGAACTGCTCTCCAATCATTGCTCTAGCTACAATAAAAGAAATTGCCTTTAGAACATTCCAGAACATGACAAGGCTTCCTATAGAATCTTGTCAAAGGCTGCGTTCGGCAAGCGCTCCAAGCGAACTGGGACTCACTTGGAACGTTTTCTGAATACTTGCCAGTGAGACGCTGGGCGTTCTCCGAGTGCTCTGATGACGTAAGTCCCAGCGCTTCTAGCATGCTGGTAAAGCTGGGACTTTTCAAAGCAAGCTTAGACGCTTGACAACATGGTAGCCTCCACGAGCAATATATATATATATATATATATATATATATATATATATATATATCACATAGAGAAAACCCAGCACTCACTTACAAGCTCTCAGCTAAAATTTAAAAGCAAAAATGGAAAGGTTAGTTACCGCATCTGGCCAAATGGGACAAGCCCAGATACCTCGTCAAGGTCGTTTCCAATACCTGGGACCCTAAAACAGCTTGTAAGTGAGTGCTGGGTTTTCTCTGTGTGTTGTATTAATTTGCTTTGTAATTTTCCCTATGGTTATTGCACCCAGACCTGACTGGGGTTAACTGCCTGTGACTCTGGGAACAGCACAGCTTCCTGTGAGTGCCAGTGGCACCCAGGGCTGAGCATGTTGCAGGGTCATGGGATGTGTACCCGGTCCAGTATGAGAGTGCGGTTCCCTTCCGTGTTTTTTATATGTCTAGGATGATTACATATTCCTGTGCACCCTTCACTTGTTCCCAGTTTGTTTGGATTTGAAAGCTTGCATTGTGTGGCTGTTTTAGGGTCCCAGGTATTGGAAAGGACCTTGACGAGGTACCTGGGCTTGTCCCATTTGGCCAGATGCGGTAACTAACCTTTCCATTTTTGCTTTTAAAATTTTAGCTGAGAGCTTGTGAGTGCTGGGTTTTCTCTGTGTGTTGTATTAATTTGTTTTGTAATTTTCCCTATGGTTATTGCACCCAGACCTGACTGGGGTTAACTGCCTGTGACTCTGGGAACAGCACAGCTTCCTGTGAGTGCCAGTGGCACCCAGGGTTGAGCATGTTATGTTGCAGGGTCATGGGATGTGTACCCAGTCCAGTATGAGAGTGCGCTTCCCTTCCGTGTATATATATATATATATATATACACACACACTATAAAAAGTTTGCACACCCCTGTTAAAATGTCAGGTTTCTATGATGTAAAGAAATGAGACAAAGAAATAATTTCAGAACTTTTTCCACCTTTAATGTGACCTATAAACTGTACAACTCAATTGAAAAACAAACTGAAATCTTTTAAATGGAGGGAAGAAAACAAAAAAAAAACAACTAAAATAATGTGGTTGCATAAGTGTGGGGATGTAGCTGTGTTCAGAATTAAGCAATCACATTCAAAATCATGTTAAAATAGGAGTCAGCATACACCTGCCATCATTTAAAGTGCCTCTGATTAACCCCAAATAAAGTTCAGCTGCTCTAGTTGGTCTTTCCTGAAATTTTCTTAGTCGCATCCCACAGCAAAAGCCATGGTCCACAGAGAGCTTCCAAAGCATCAGAGGGATCTCACTGTTAAAAAGGTATCAATCAGGAGAAGGGTACAAAAGAATTTCCAAGGCATTAGATATACCATGGAACACAGTGAAAACAGTCATCATCAAGTGGAGAAAATATGGCACAACAGTGACATTACCAAGAACTGGACGTCCCTCCAAAATTGATGAAAAGATGAGAAGAGAACTGGTCTGGGAGGCTACCAAGAGGCCTACAGCAACATTAAAGGAGCTGCAGGAATATCTGGCAAGTACTGGCTGTGTGGTACGTGACAACAATCTCCCGTATTATTCATATGTCTGGGCTATGGGGTAGAGTGGCAAGACGGAAGCCTTTTCTTACCAAGAAAAACATCCAAGCCTGGCTAAATTTTGCAAAAACACATCTGAAGTCTCCCAAACGCATGTGTGAAAAGGTGTTATGATCGGATGAAACCAATGTTGAACTTTGTGGCCATATTTCCAAAAGATATGTTTGGTGCAAAAACAACACTGCACATCACCAAAAGAAAACCATACCCACAGCGAAACATGGTGGTGGCAGCATCATGCTTTGGGGCTGTTTTTCGTCAGCTAGAACTGGGGCCTTAGTCAAGGTAGAGGGAATTATGAACAATTCCAAATACTAGTCAATATTGGCAAAAAACCTTCAGGCTTCTGCTAGAAAGCTGAACATGAAGAGGAACTTCATCTTTCATTATGACAATGACCCAAAGTATACATCCAAATCAACAAAGGAATGGCTTCACCAGAAGAAGATTAAAGTTTTGGAATGGCCCAGCCAGAGCCCAGACCTGAATCCAATCTAAAAATCTGTGGGGTGATCTGAAGAGGGCCGTGCACAGGAGATGCCCTTACAATCTGACAGATTTGGAGTGTTTTTGCAAAGAAAAGTGGGCAAATCTTGACAAGTCAAGATGTGCCATGCTGATAGACTCATACCCAAAAAGACTGAGTGCTGTAATAAAATCGAAAGATGCTTCAACAAAGTCTTAGTTTACGGGTGTGCACACTTATGCAACCATATTATTTTAGTTTTTTTATTTTCACTTCCCTCCACCTAAAAGATTAAAGTTTGTTTTTCAATTGAGTTGTACAGTTTATTGGTCACATTAAAGGTGGAAAAAGTTCTGAAATTATTTATCTTTGTCTCATTTTTTTAAATCACAGAAACCTGACATTTTAACAGGGGTGTGTAGACTTTTTATATCCACTGTATATACTGTACACACACATATACATACATATCACTCTATCACTACCAAAGTTACACTGCAAAGACCCATTGAGAAAGGTACCAGTCCGGTACTGAAACGTCTGGGGTTGTCTTGATCTGTACCCGATGAAATAAATTGTTTCTGAAAAGTCCGGTGAGTACAGCGTCTATCATTGGTAGTGATAGAGTGATATGCTTATATATTTGAGACGCAGCACCCCGGCAATTACGAGTGGGGAATAGTGAGTGCACCGGACACAGACTGCAATATATAATATATATATGTTTTTAAGTATTCTAACTAGTGGTGAACTACGCTACATAACCTGGGGATAGGTGTGGCAATCTATTAGCCGATTGGCCAGTATATGAAGATGGGCGTATGCAAGAAAGAGTTAAAGCCAGACAACTTACCTACCCCAGGCTATCTTTGAGGATGCGCCAGAGCGGCGTGAAACGCGTCAGATGACGTAGACACCAGCGTTGTGTGTACCTACACTCCTCTGTATCAAGCTATGGTGTACCGTGTGTTTTTAAATTGCCTACAATAAATGTGAAGTTTTATAAGTACACTGCTTGCCTAGCTACGATTGTTGCCTTATTGTCTACGATTTTCCCTGCTTTCTATTCTGGATAAAAAACACTCTTTACAGAGATATGATAGAGTTGTAAACAAGCTACACACATGCTCAACGCTCTGCAGCCCATTGGCTGCACACGCCCATCGCACAAAAACAAACATTTAAGGATCTAATGATTTATTTTATTTTTTTAAATTAAAACGCAAATGAAAGATATATAATATAATTTTCAAGGGGGAGCTCATAAAGTATAGCAAGGATAAGATACAATAAACAGACAATCAGTGCAAAACGTAAAAGTCCAAAACAGCAAAGAGATCTTCTAAAACACTCGGCAGCACTCCTGAAGTGGATCCTGGATCACTAGCAGCTGAAACACATAGAAAAAAAGGGAGGCGTCTCATAGGGTAAGTAGTTCCTATATACCAAGTACCATCAAAGTTAAGTTTCCCCTTGTCTTTACTTTGATGGTACATAGGAAATACTTAAAGGGATACTAAACCCAAAATTTCTCTTTAATGATTCAGGTAGAGCATGCAATTTTAAGCAACTTTCTAATTTACTCCTATTATCAATTTTTCTTTGTTCTCTTGCTATCTTTATTTAAAAGCAGGAATGTAAAGCTTAGGAGCCGGCCCATTTTTGGTCCAGACCCGAGTTATGCTTGCTTATTAGTTGGCTGAATGTAGTCACCAATAAGCAAGCACTATCCAGGGTGCTGAACCTAAAATTGGTCGGCTCCTAAGCGTTGCATTAATGCTTTTTAAATAAAGCATTATATGACACACATGAACTAGTACTGTCTAACTGTGAAAAACTTTCAAAATGCTCTGAGCTAAGGGGCGGTTTTCAACGGTTTAGAAATCAGCGTTTCAAAAATACAACCAAGTGGGGGGCGTAACTAAGCAGCGGCCATGATAGGTCGCATTATTTGTGTCTCTCTGTGCAACGTCTATAATCTACCAATTATTACAACAATCCTACACTTTTCAGCTAAATGAAACCCTGAATCAGCTAGAGCAAGAAGTGAAAAGCCCAACGATCCTAAAATTGCTGAGCTAATGACCACAGGACCCAGATCTAGATTGTTGAATATTCAGATGGCCACCTTCCAACAAAGGTTCAACCCCCCCCGGGACCAGGTAATATAGTGAAACAATGGCTAACTCTGTTCTTTACCCAATAGTGATAAAAAACCCAATGAGGGTCATCTCCAGGGTCTAAGGTGTTTTTGAGACTACTCGACCCACTGACAAAACAGCGGAGACTAAAGATCGCTAGACCCGTGTCCACAACTATAAAATGGCCGCAACTGACATCAAGGAAGAGACAGTGCTTGAACCTCTTGACCATTTTGCCAACCTTAAACTAAGCTTATCCCTGATCTCCTTACTAGTAAGTGAGAGACTACCGATCCCTGAGATTGGAAACAGAGACCGGTGGACACAGCCCACTCAGCTAGCGGACACTCAGAGGAGCAAAGACCCCACGCCGGAGATGGCTCATAAAATCTGCAAAAACCGCAACTACTTCAGCCCTCAAGGGAGTCACTGTTAGAAAACAATAAGAAGCTCGGACTCACACTACCTGGGCCCCCACTTCCGAAGACATCAATTAAGCCAGCGAAAGTGACTGATGAACACCGGAGAAGGTGCCCTCCGAGAGAGCCGCAGACACCCTCTAGAAAAGCACCAAGTCAACGGTGGGTGAGAGCAACAGGGATAAGCAGTAGAGCCGGGAGACCTCAGACGACTTTTCTGACACAGAGACCATCAGGAATGAAGGAGCTTGAAAATGGTTGTTTCAATCTAACCGGCCCTCCAGCTCAATATGACCATTCTGATATAAGAGACTTTCTAACGCAGAAGCTACCGGAGTACACTGTTTATGTAGGGGTAAAGATCCATAAGACAGGGGTCGGCTAACTTTATTTTACCAACTACCCCGTTTACTTTCATTTAGCCCAAGTGTCTGGAACCGGTCTGAACACAGTTTTCTATGTTGAACTGTATGCCCCAGTTTCTCTAAGTTCTTCACCATTTTGCATTCAATCTGGGGAAAATACCTTCATGAAGCTTTCAAGCTTATATAAAAGACATAAGTTCATAGTTATACTGTTTACTTCCTACAATGTATAGACAGCTGCCCACCACATTTAACATTGCAAACACTGGTCTTAAGATTTAGCTCTTTCCTTTCTCACATATTTCAAATAAATGTTTTTAATTTGATTTATCAAACCCTTCGGCAGGCTTTGCCTGCCTACGACTGCAGGGTAATAAATTGACCCCTATGTAAAACACAATAGTGCAATTAATTTGTTAAAAGGAATGTTTAAAATAATAATTAAAAAAAAAAAGGGGCGTAAAATAGTCTTCCAAAACTCCACAGAAATAAGTGGGGGGGTTTCTTCCTTAATCCCTGTCCAATAAGCATAGACTTGCTGATGAAAAAGTGGAGCACACACATACTACACCGTTAGATGAGGAACACTGACACGCTAGCAGAGAAACTGGTATCCATTAGCAATGTTTATACCAGCTCTCTGCTAGCGTGTCAATTAAAGGGACAGTCTACTCCAGATGTTTTATTGTTTAAAAAGACAGATAATCAATTTATTACACATTCCCCACTTTTGCAATATTAATATACGTTTTGAACTTGATATACCAATGGTACTACTTAGATTAAAGACGATTCCCTCATAGTTTAGATATATATACTTTTTGGTATCTGTTTATACTGTAGGGGGTAGGTGCTTGCACATGTATTAACATTCAAACAAATTCAGCAAGAAGCTGAGAAAAGAAAGTACATTGTTAAGCACTCATTATGTCTTATTTTTAATAAACATTTCATCCAAAAGAAATTTTAAACGTAACCTTTATTTAGAATGATAAACAAAGTTTAGAAATTTAAAATCGCAAATGTATGATCTGATCTCCCAATGAGGACCCATATGTATGGTATGAACTTAGAGGTCAATATAAACCATATCAAATATTGTTCAGAATTCCCTCAATCATAATATTATAGCCATCAAATTGAATGTGTTGGATGGCTTTAAACTCTTAATGGAATTAGGTGATTCTGAAGTTAGTATTATCCCTTACAGATATCCCTCGTTGTAAATGATTATGGAGAACTACATTTGAAAAAGGAAAAAAAAAAAAAAGAAAAAAAAAAAAAAAGGGGAAGCAGAAAACGCCACTGAAGTGTTTTGCAGCTGTGACTTTTTCAAAGGGCCCTATATTTCTCACATATATTTCTATATGCACGTGTTTGTCTATTATGGTTATAAGTATTTCCAGTGTTTTGAATAAAGCTCTCCACCATTTAGTTTGTGAGAAAAAACAGATCTGAAGTGTGAAAATCTTTACAGTATTCAGCCCATTTTATGACAAAACAATTACGCTTTGTACTTAAAAGTACAACATTTCCAAGTCATTATTGCACTTCTTTTGTACTTAAATTAGCATTAACCCTGTGCATATTTGATATGATTCATTCCTGAGTAATTTACACACAAATTTAAAAATTGAGAAATTACAATTTTTGGTGAAGAATTTTGTTACGACATTCGATGCAAAATATTTTTGCAATTTTTCTTTTTTCTCTTGCTATCTTTATTTTAAAAGCAGGAATGTAAAGCTTAGGAGGCGGACAATTTTAGGTTCAGCACCCTGGATAGTGTTTGCTTATTGGTGGCTACATTTAGCCACCAATCAGCAAGTGCTACCCAGGTGCTGAACCAAAGATTAGCCGGTTCCTAAGCTTTACATTCCTGCTTTTCAAATAAAGATAACAATAGAACAAAGAAAAATTGATAATAGGAGAAAATTAGAAAGTTGTTTAAAATGGTATATTCTGTCTGAATCATTAAAGTGAAGGTCAACTTCACTCGACTGCCCCACGGCATCGGGTAAACTTTGCAAAATGAGGGTGGGTTTAATTCAAATTTTTTAGATTTCATTATTTTTTTAAATCTTTACCTTTTCAGTGCTCCGACGGTAAGCGCATCTCTCCCGCCCGGGATTTTGTCAAATTAATTTACAGATGAACATTCTTAAAAGAATGAATCCTTGTTTCCACCCCCGCACCCCCCCCCCCCCCCACGGGGTGTTCAGCCCCTTTGCATAAAAGTCACGGCCCGGGAGGAAACAAGTACTACTTGAGCGTGGTTATTTGAAAAAGACCATTGATAGGGCATACTTAGAAGTTAGTAGGTTAGATAGGGCAACCCTGTTAGGACATTATCCATTACAATACCGTAAATTTGATGATGATAAACCAAAATGTGTAACCTCCTATAGCCTACAGTTTAATGAAATTTGTGAGATTATAAGTAAACATCTGCCCCTAGTAACAGGGGAGGATAGCATAAAAGACTGTGTCTAGGGGTGTAATTTTGTTTATAAAAGAGGACACACTCTTGGCAACATTCTAGCACCTAGTATGATCAAGAAAAAAGTAACAACAATCAGTAGCTGGCTTAGCACTAAGGGACAATACAACAAATGTATAGCCTGCAGTCATACCAAACCCACTAAGATTTTTCAATCTTGTGTGACTCAAAAGGTTTTCAACATGACAGAATGTACTAATTGCCGCACCAAGTTTGTAGTATATGTAGCAGAATGCTCTCAATGTAAGCTGCAATACATTGGGTTACCTCAAGAGAGGCACGCTCACACATTAGAGAGCATCTCAACAACATTGAGCATGCATCCGATTGCTCAGATTTGGCACGTCACTTTATTTTTCTACATAATAAAGATGTCAGCACTTTGCAATGGTATGTTATTGAGCGGATACATGGTGGTCCAAGGAGTGGAGACAGAATGGCCAAACTCTTGTATACGGAAGCGTTCTGGATTTTTCTCCTTAGAACTAGGAGACCACCTGGACTGAACTTAGATGGTGACATTATTAATTTTTGGAAACGCATCTAACCGTTAGCAGTAACTGAATTTGTATCTTATCTCCCATTTGACAGCCTTGTACCAATGTATCTGTGACGAACCAAGGTTATCCAACCCTGCGCCAGTCACTTATTTGGCACAGAAAGGGTTTTCAGCCCCCTTTTACCGTCACCAATAGGTCACAATCTAGCCACACCAGGCAAGCTTGTGATTCAGTTTAGTGGTTGCAAGGTTTAACCACACTCCCTAGTCTGTACTAGACGTAAGAGAAAATGCCCAAAACTCCCTTTTAATGCCACCCACACTAAACCAACAATCCTATAGCTCAAATACTGTCACCACTTAAAATTTATTAAAGGGAAAATCCTAAGAAAAAACCCAGACTTTACACATTAACTCTCTAAATACAATTTAGCAGAAAATAACCTAAATTATACAGTTCTAATATTCCAGTCTCTTTCAGTATCGTGGTTCAATTATTAGACAAAGGCCAAACTTAATAAAGGAATTATTTATTATGCCAAAAATATTATGCACAATGCATTATTAATAAAAAGTTGTTACAGATAAAATTACACACGCAAACAGTGTTTTAAAATAAAAAGGAGAAAAACAGAATTAAATACTTTGCTAGCTTCAAGCTCTGTGCCAGGGGCTGGCATTAAAATGATGGCTCCTTACTTCTGTAAAGCAGCTCCCCTTGTAAGAATGAACACCTTATTGTTAAAGGTATAAGAATCTTATGTTTTTTTCCAGAGATCAGGGTTGCCGGACCACACCCTCCTGGGCGGGCTAAGAAACCCCCGTCTTTATGCCCTTCAATAGACTAAGTTCTTGCCTGAAATTATACAATCCATTATAATTTCTGCTAGGTAACTATTTCTATATTTACATATCGGAAACCTCTTGGTTTCATTGGGAGAATCGGTTTGATATCAAATATGCCATAGGTTGTCATAATTACCTTCATTTAAGGTTATAACAGTTTTAACACACATATGTACATAATATACCAATGTCATTTCAGTGACCTGGTAAGTTTTTGTGATGGAGGCCCTGTTTTGCATCATGCATTCTATTGACAACCTAAGCCATAAACCCTTTCCTGTGTATTTTCTGAAACTAAGAGCTTGAGTGGCTTTATGACTCAATGCATACACAATAACACTTGGTGGGGCTATTTAGGAGGCTCCTGGCACTTCAAAGTAAACACACAATTCTTTTTGAAAAACAAATAACTGTTTTGAGTTCAAGCTACACAGAATTAACCCCTTCTTAGTTAAAGCCTGAGGTTTTCGTGACACCTCCCCCAATAAGAGACGCAAAAGGGGGTGGTTACGAGCCACTCCCGATGCGTATCAAAGGGAGCATCCCCTTGCGGTGATAATGCCATTGCCAGACAAATTGCACATAGCAGTTTTGCCAGCAGGATGCCCTCCTTTTAAAAGTGACACACTAGTTGCTCTACCCAACTGATTTAATATATTACAGGGCCCCTCCCATGCAGCCTGTAGCTGGTTCTGCCTCATGGGTGTTAGTACCAGAACATTTTGCCCCATCTCATATACTCGCTCTCTGGCAGTAAAATCCTGCAACTGTTTTTGTGGGAATATGGCATCTCTGGGATTTGCAGGTACCTCCCCCAATAAGGCTTGCATCTTATCCCTGAATAACACATCATCCCCTTGTACAGAGGTGCCTGTGAAACCTAGAGTCTTGCTACCTATGGTGTGCTCTCTGAACATATTGTGTGCTGTCAGTTGCTGCTTAACTACCATGGGCTCTTGCCCTCCCACTGGAGTAGAATTCCTGTACTCCTGCACTCTGTTATGGTTGGTAGGGGGTTGACTAACTTCCCCCCTCCTCTTAACTGTGGGTCCCAGCTGCTGACCCTGCTGGGGACACTTCTCTGTACCCCCCCCCCCCGTGCCTGCAGTCTGGGTCAGTCTCTGTCCCCTAGTCTGTGCAGTCTGTTTATAGGTCACAGCTGAGGTTACTGGGGTCTCTGTCACCCACAATCTTTCACACTCACTCTGGGGGTCCCTCAAAGAGTATCCTGTACCCTCCTCTCCCACACACTCTGGAATCTATGGCTCTGCTGCTTCTGTCAGAGTGGGCTAGCTTGCCCCCCCCTGCTCTCTCTCACAGTCAGTCTGCCACTTTGCGTCCTCGCACAGAATCTGGGATCCTTCTGACACTGGTGCAGACAAGCACACATCTTCCTTCTGCCATTTATCCCAACTATTGTGTCTTTTCCCAGGGAACGGAATTGGCCCTGGCACACATTACCCAGCGGCCCAGTCACCCAGTCATTCTCACCTCCTTCTATAGAATCCACTGATTCAATCACAGACAGACACTCCCCACTCATCTGCCTCCTATAACAAACAGTTTCTCCCTGTACAGTTAAACTTGGTTCCGGCACAGACAGTCTATCTGCCTTTCTCCCCCATCAGTTTCACACTGTACAACTAACTGTAATTCTGCAGATACTGCTGGTTTAATTACAGGAAGACACACACCGTCTGTCGTTCTCCCCATTCAGTCTCTCCTCTTACAGGTTCACCTCTCAGCACAGACAACCCCAGTTCAGGCACAGCACTTCGCACACATGCACGCTGTCCTCCCTCTTGGTCATAATGTCTCTGAGCATTTTTACACACAGCCCTTTCCACATAAGGGTCTGCAACTAATGTCATTAGGTCACATGTAGCATTGTCAGGCACATAAAGAGATAACAATCTACCCAAATCAGTACCCAGTAAAACATCATTAGGAATATTTTCAGATACCCCCACATTTTTAAAACCTCTCCCCACTCCCCAATCAAGATATACACGTGCCATAGGCACTGCAAGTTTAATTCCCCCAATCCCTTTAACTGCTAGAGTCTTTCCAGGGATAATGTTCTCAGAGTTCACTAGCTTTGGACGCACCATAGTCACTTCTGCCCCTGTGTCCCTCAGCCCCAAGGTTACCATGTCTCTAACAGTCACAGGTTGCAAGTTCTCATGGTTGTTTTCCTCTGGACAGGTAACAAACAAAACAGATGCTGGTACTTCTGAGTGATTACCCCCTCCAGCTGATTGCTCCAAGTTAATCCTCTCTGGGCAAGTGGAGCTGATGTGGCCCACTTTGTTGCAAGCAAAACATCTGCAGGTATCCCCCTGCCCAGATGCAGCACTCGCCCCTCCTTTCCCAGAGGGAGCAGACACACTAGATAAAGGCACAGCAGGTTTTGTGAAGTGGGGTTGTGCAGCAGCTCCTTTCCAGGTGGATCTGGATCCCCCCTTAGAAAAGGATTTCCTCCCATTCTCTGGTGACCTGTTGGCCGTGTAAAAATCAGCCAGCTCGCCAGCTTCCAATGCTGTTATGGGCTTCCGATCCAAAACCCATTCTTGAACTTCGGCTGTGCACAGCTGCATAAATTGCTCCTTCACAATCAAATCTTCCAGCTCCTCCATAGTGGCAACTTTTAATCCTCTGACCCATTGTTTAAAGGCTGTCATCAAGTTCCCAACAGCTGTAGTAAAGCTTTCTGACAAACCTTTCTGCAGAGAACGGAATTTCTTCCTGTGCACCTCAGGAGTAAGATTATACCTCCTCTGCAGTGCAGCTTTAATGGAATCATAGTCCTGATCAAACTCTGAGGGTAGGTCAGCAAACGCCTCCAGTGCAGGACCTTTCAGGCCAGGGGTAAGGTACTTGGCCCACTGCTCCCTTGGCAACTGAAACTGTCTGCAAACTTTCTCAAAGCTACGCAGGAATACATCTACATCTCCATCTTTCTCCAGGGTGGGAAAATTCTCTGCACGCACTCTGGGAGCAGGTGGGTCTCTAGGTTCACTAACAGGGGAGACCATCCCTCTCTCCAACCGTGCAAGCTGTAGCCGATACTCTCTCAGCCTGTCGTTCAGCAGCCTGTCTTTCAGCTGCCAGAGCCTCTCTCTCAGCTGCCAGAGACTCTCTCTCAGCTTCCCTAGCCGCCTGTCTCTCAGCTGCTTCCGCGGCTGCCTGTCTCTCATAAAATGTTGTAATCAGTTCCATGCGCAAACTTGCATCCACTGAGCCCATATGTTTAAGAACAGTTTGCAAATAACGGTCCAATGGATCCCCAGATCCTGATGAATCGCTGTCCTCAGCTGCAGACATCTCTCCTGAGACCTCAACTGGCGTGATTTGGCTGTTATCATATTCCACAAGAGCTTGTATTAGTAAATCTTTGTTCTTTGAACGTGTTGGAATATCACGCTCCTGGCATAAGAGTACCAGTGTCTCTTTAGATTGCTGCTCGTATGAATGCATAGCAAAAATAAAATAGAAAAGAAAAACAGAGAATAGGGAAGGGGACTGTTTGCAATGTGTGACTATATAATGCACTGAGTTTTAGCCTTTGGAAATTGTAAGAAACAATTTCTTTAAGATTAAGTACCGGGATTTTCACACCAGCAAATCCACAAGCACTAATAACAAAAATTATCTACACCGCTGCCCACCAATTTGTGACGAACCAAGGTTATCCAACCCTGCGCCAGTCACTTATTTGGCACAGAAAGGGTTTTCAGCCCCCTTTTACCGTCACCAATAGGTCACAATCTAGCCACACCAGGCAAGCTTGTGATTCAGTTTAGTGGGTGCAAGGTTTAACCACACTCCCTAGTCTGTACTAGACGTAAGAGAAAATGCCCAAAACTCCCTTTTAATGCCACCCACACTAAACCAACAATCCTATAGCTCAAATACTGCCACAACTTAAAATTTATTAAAGGGAAAATCCTAAGAAAAAACCCAGACTTTACACATTAACTCTCTAAATACAATTTAGCAGAAAATAACCTAAATTATACAGTTCTAATATTCCAGTCTCTTTCAGTAACGTGGTTCAATTATTAGACAAAGGCCAAACTTAATAAAGGAATTATTTATTATGCCAAAAATATTATGCACAATGCATTATTAATAAAAAGTTGTTACAAATAAAATTACACAAGCAAACAGTGTTTTAAAATAAAAAGGAGAAAAACAGAATTGAATACTTTCCTAGCTTTAAGCTCTGTGCCAGGGGCTGGCATGAAAATGATGGCTCCTTACTTCTGTAAAGCAGCTCCCCTTGTAAGAATGAACACCTTATTGTTAAAAACATAAGATTCTTATACCATTTTCCAGAGATCAGGTTGCCGGACCACACCCTCCTGGGCGGGCTAAGAAACCCCCTTGTCTTTATGCCCTTCAATAGACTAAGTTCTTGCCTGAAATTATACAATCCATTATAATTTCTGCTAGGTAACTATTTCTATATTTACATATCGGGAACCTCTTGGTTTCATTGGGAGAATCGGTTTGATATCAAATATGCCATAGGTCATAATTACCTTCATTTAAGGTTATAACAGTTTTAACACACATATGTACATAATATACCAATGTCCTTTCAGTGACCTGGTCAGTTTTTGTGATGGAGGCCCTGTTTTGCATCATGCATTCTATTGACAGCCTAAGCCATAAACCCTTTCCTGTGTATTTTCTGAAACTAAGAGCTTGAGTGGCTTTATGACTCCATGCATACACAATAACACTTGGTGGGACTATTTAGGAGGCTCCTAGCACTTCAAAGAAAACACAATTCTTCTTGAAAAACCAAATAACTGTTTTGAGTTCAAGCTACACAGAATGAACCCCTTCTTAGTTAAAGCCTGAGGTTTTCATGACAGTATCAAAAAATTATTTTACATGTCATATTCCTTCACATTATATGTACCTTATTGCCCACTAAATGGCTGTATTGTGATTGTTTCGCTATATTTATTTATTGTATCAATCCTGTAGGGAATTTGAGACTAGTGTTACTAAGGTTGTCATGATAATCCCCAGTTTAACAAGTATTGACACACTAATATCTATCTAATCACAGTGCTATTTAAAGTGAATGTAAATTTTGATGCTAAAGTGCCCGGTTTTTAAAAATTTGATTAAAACAGGGGCACTTTAATTCATCAAAAACATAATTTATGTAAGAACTTACCTGATAAATTCATTTCTTTCATATTAGCAAGAGTCCATGAGGTAGTGACGTATGGGATATACATTCCTACCAGGAGGGGCAAAGTTTCCCAAACCTCAAAATGCCTATAAATACACCCCTCACCACACCCACAAATCAGTTTAACGAATAGCCAAGAAGTGGGGTGATAAGAAAAAAGTGCGAAAGCATAAAAAATAAGGAATTGGAATAATTGTGCTTTATACAAAAAAATCATAACCACCACAAAAAGGGTGGGCCTCATGGACGCTTGCTAATATGAAAGAAATTAATTTATCAGGTAAGTTCTTACATAAATTATGTTTTCTTTCATGTAATTAGCAAGGGTCCATGAGCTAGTGACGTATGGGATAATAACTACCCAAGATGTGGATCTTTCCACGCAAGAGTCACTAGAGAGGGAGGGATAAAATAAAGACAGCCAATTCCGCTGAAAAATAATCCACACCCAAAATAAAGTTTAAATTATAAGCAGAAGATTCAAACTGAAACAGCTGCCTGAAGTACTTTTCTACCAAAAACAGCTTCAGAAGAAGAAAACACATCAAAATGGTAGAATTTAGTAAAAGTATGCAAAGAAGACCAAGTTGCTGCTTTGCAAATCTGATCAACCGAAGCTTCATTCCTAAACGCCCAGGAAGTAGAAACTGACCTAGTAGAATGAGCTGTAATCCTTTGAGGTGGAGTTTTACCCGACTCGACATAAGCATGATGAATTAAAGATTTCAACCAAGATGCCAAAGAAATGGCAGAGGCCTTCTGACCTTTCCTAGAACCGGAAAAGATAACAAATAGACTAGAAGTCTTTCGGAAATTCTTAGTAGCTTCAACATAATATTTCAAAGCTCTAACAACATCCAAAGAATGCAATGATCTCTCCTTAGAATTCTTAGGATTAGGACACAATGAAGGAACCACAATTTCTCTACTAATGTTGTTAGAATTCACAACCTTAGGTAAAAATTTAAAAGAAGTTTGCAACACCGCCTTATCCTGATGAAAAATCAGAAAAGGAGACTCACAAGAAAGAGCAGATAATTCAGAAACTCGTCTGGCAGAAGAGATAGCCAAAAGGAACAAAACTTTCCAAGAAAGTAATTTGATGTCCAACGAATGCATAGGTTCAAACGGAGGAGCTTGAAGAGCCCCCAGAACCAAATTCAAACTCCAAGGAGGAGAAATTGACTTAATGACAGGTTTTATACGAACCAAAGCTTGTACAAAACAATGAATATCAGGAAGATTAGCAATCTTTCTGTGAAAAAGAACAGAAAGAGCAGAGATTTGTCCTTTCAAGGAACTTGCAGACAAACCTTTATCCAAACCATCCTGAAGAAATTGTAAAATTCTCGGAATTCTAAAAGAATGCCAGGAAAAATGATGAGAAAGACACCAAGAAATATAAGTCATCCAGACTCTATAATATATCTCCCTAGATACAGATTTACGAGCCTGTAACATAGTATTAATCACAGAGTCAGAGAAACCTCTTTGACTAAGAATCAAGCGTTCAATCTCCATACCTTTAAATTTAAGGATTTGAGATCCTGATGGAAAAAAGGACCTTGCGACAAAAGGTCTGGTCTTAACGGAAGAGTCCACGGTTGGCAAGAGGCCATCCAGACAAGATCCGCCTACCAAAACCTGTGAGGCCATGCTGGAGCTACCAGCAGAACAAACGAGCATTCCTTCAGAATCTTGGAGATTACTCTTGGAAGAAGAACTAGAGGCGGAAAGATATAGGCAGGATGATACTTCCAAGGAAGTGACAATGCATCCACTGCTTCCGCTTGAGGATCTCTGGATCTGGACAGATACCTGGGAAGTTTCTTGTTTAGATGAGAAGCCATCAGATCTATTTCTGGAAGTCCCCACATTTGAACAATCTGAAGAAATACCTCTGGGTGAAGAGACCAATCGCCCGGATGCAACGTTTGGCGGCTGAGATAATCCGCTTCCCAATTGTCTATACCTGGGATATGAACCGCAGAAACTAGACAGGAGCTGGATTCCGCCCATACCAGAATTCGAGATACTTCCTTCATAGCCAGAGGACTGTGGGTCCCTCCTTGATGATTGATGTATGCCACAGTTGTGACATTGTCTGTCTGAAAACAAATGAACGATTCTCTCTTTAGAAGAGGCCATGACTGAAGAGCTCTGAAAATTGCACAGAGTTCCAAAATATTGATCGGTAATCTCACCTCCTGAGATTCCCAAACCCCTTGTGCTGTCAGAGACCCACAAACAGCTCCCCAACCTGTCAGACTTGCATCTGTTGAAATTACAGTCCAGGTCGGAAGAACAAAGAAGTCCCCTGAACTAAACGATGGTGATCTGTCCACCACATCAGAGAGTGTCGTACAATCGGTGTTAAAGATATTAATTGAGATATCTTTGTGTAATCCCTGCACCACTGGTTCAGCATACAGAGCTGAAGAGGTCGCATGTGAAAACGAGCAAAGGGGATCGCGTCCGATGCTGCAGTCATAAGACCTAGAATTTCCATGCATAAAGCTACCGAAGGGAATGATTGTGATTGAAGTTTTCGACAAGCTGATATCAACTTTAGACGTCTCTTGTCTGTCAAAGACAGAGTCATGGACACTGAATCTATCTGAAAACCTAAAAAGGTTACCCTTGTCTGAGGAATCAATGAACTTTTTGGTAAATTGATCCTCCAACCATGATCTTGAAGAAACAACACAAGTCGATTCGTATGAGATTCTGCTAAATGTGAAGACTGAGCAAGTACCAAGATATCGTCCAAATAAGGAAATACCACAATACCCTGTTCTCTGATTACAGACAGAAGGGCACCGAGAACCTTTGTAAAAATTCTTGGGGCTGTAGCTAGGCCAAACGGTAGAGCCACAAACTGGTAATGCTTGTCTAGGAAAGAGAATCTCAGAAACTGATAGTGATCTGGATGAATCGGAATATGCAGATATGCATCCTGTAAATCTATTGTGGACATATAATGCTCTTGCTGAACAAAAGGCAGGATAGTCCTTACAGTTACCATTTTGAATGTTGGTATCCTTACATAACGATTCAATATTTTTAGATCCAGAACTGGTCTGAAGGAATTCTCCTTCTTTGGTACAATGAAGAGATTTGAATAAAACCCCAGCCCCTGTTCCAGAACTGGAACTGGTATAATTACTCCAGCCAACTCTAGATCTGAAACACATTTCAGAAATGCTTGAGCCTTCGCTGGGTTTACTGGGACACGGGAAAGAAAAAATCTCTTTGCAGGAGGCCTTATCTTGAAGCCAATTCTGTACCCTTTTGAAACAATGTTCTGAATCCAGAGATTGTGAACGGAATTGAACCAAATTTCTTTGAAAAAACGTAATCTGCCCCCTACCAGCTGAGCTGGAATGAGGGCCGCACCTTCATGTGGACTTGGGAGCTGGCTTTGGTTTTCTGAAAGGCTTGGATTTATTCCAGACTGGAGATGGTTTCCAAACTGATACCGCTCCTGAGGATGAAGGATCAGGCTTTTGTTCCTTGTTGTGACGAAAGGAACGAAAACGATTATTAGACCTAAATTTACCTTTAGATTTTTTATCCTGTGGTAAAAAAGTTCCTTTCCCTCCAGTAACAGTTGAGATAATAGAATCCAATTGAGAACCAAATAATTTATTACCCTGGAAAGAAAGGGAAAGCAGAGTAGACTTAGAAGACATATCAGCATTCCAAGTTTTAAGCCATAAAGCTCTTCTAGCTAAAATAGCTAGAGACATATACCTGACATCAACTCTAATGATATCAAAGATGGCATCACAAATAAAATTATTAGCATGTTGTAGAAGAATAATAATGCTATGAGAATTATGATCTGTTACTTGTTGCGCTAAAGCTTCTAACCAAAAGGTTGAAGCTGCAGCAACATCCGCTAAAGATATAGCAGGTCTAAGAAGATTACCTGAACATAAGTAAGCTTTTCTTAGAAAGGATTCAATTTTCCTATCTAAAGGATCCTTAAAGGAAGTACCATCTGCCGTAGGAATAGTAGTACGCTTAGCAAGAGTAGAGACAGCCCCATCAACCTTAGGGATTTTGTCCCAAAATTCTAATCTGTCAGATGGCACAGGATATAATTGCTTAAAACGTTTAGGAGTAAAAGAATTACCCAAATTATTCCATTCCCTGGAAATTACTTCAGAAATAGCACCAGGGACAGGAAAAACTTCTGGAATAACTACAGGAGATTTAAAAACCTTATTTAAACGTTTAGATTTAGTATCAAGAGGACTAGAATCCTCAATTTCTAATGCAATTAGGACTTCTTTAAGTAAAGAATGAATAAATTCCATTTTAAATAAATATGAAGATTTATCAGCATCAACCTCTGAGACAGAATCCTCTGAATCAGAAGAACCAATATCAGTATCAGAATGATGATGTTCATTTAAAAATTCATCTGAAAAATTAGAAGTTTTAAAAGACTTTTTACGTTTACTAGAAGGAGGAATAACAGACATAGCCTTCTTAATGGATTTAGAAACAAAATCTCTTATGTTATCAGGAACACTCTGAGTATTAGATGTTGACGGAACAGCAACAGGTAATGTAACAGTACTAAAGGAAATATTATCTGCATTAGCAAGTTTGTCATGACAAACAGTACAAACAACAGCTGGAGGAACAGATACCAAAAGTTTACAGCAGATACACTTAGCTTTGGTAGCTCCAGCACCAGGCAGGGATTTTCCAGAAGTATCTTCTGACTCAGCTTCAACGTGGGACATCTTGCAATATGTAATAGAAAAAACAACATATAAAGCAAAATTGATCAAATTCCTTAAATGACAGTTTCAGGAATGGGAAAAAAATGCCATAGAACAAGCTTCTAGCAACCAGAAGCACAAAATAATGAGACTTAAATAATGTGGAGACAAAAGTGACGCCCATATTTTTTTAGCGCCAAAAAAGACGCCCACATTATTTGGAGCCTAAATGCTTTTGGCGCCAAAATGACGCCACATCCGGAACGCCGACACCTTTGGCGCAAAAAAACGTCAAAAATGACGCAACTTCCGGCGACACGTACGACACCGGAAACAGAAAAAAATTTTGCGCCAAAAAAGTCCGCGCCAAGAATGACGCAATAAAATGAAGCATTTTCAGCCCCCGCGAGCCTAACAGCCCACAGGGAAAAAGACAAATTTTTAAGGTAAGAAAAAATTATTTATTCATATGCATTATCCCAAATATGTAACTGACTGTCTGAAATAAGGAACGTTGAACATCCTGAGTCAAGGCAAATAAATGTTTGAACACATATATTTAGAACTTTATAAAAAAGTGCCCAACCATAGCTTAGAGTGTCACAGAAAATAAGACTTACTTACCCCAGGACACTCATCTACACGTAGTAGAAAGCCAAACCAGTACTGAAACGAGAATCAGTAGAGGAAATGGTATATATACCGATAACAGAGAACCTATGAAATAGACCCCGTAGAAGGAGATCATTGAATTCAAATAGGCAATACTCTCCTCACATCCCTCTGACATTCACTGCACGCTGAGAGGAAAACCGGGCTTCAGCCTGCTGCGAAGCGCATATCAACGTAGAATCTAGCACAAACTTACTTCACCACCTCCATAGGAGGCAAAGTTTGTAAAACTGATTTGTGGGTGTGGTGAGGGGTGTATTTATAGGCATTTTGAGGTTTGGGAAACGTTGCCCCTCCTGGTAGGAATGTATATCCCATACGTCACTAGCTCATGGACTCTTGCTAATTACATGAAAGAAATTTACATTTCACTCGTGTTGTGAAAAAAAAAAAAAAAAAAAAAAAAAAAAAAAAAAAAAAAACTTACCTTTTAAACTTTACAGCTGCTCCAGCTTCCTCCGGTCGTCGCAAGCCATTTCTGATGTCAGAAATTATGGATGGGTCATCCTCCAATCACGGCTTCCCCCCCCCGGGGGAATCAGTGCCTGATTCAATGCCGTGATTGGAGGAAGCCGGATTCCTCATTTTAGACCCAGGAAGAGGAAGCTGTAGCTGCTGTCAAGATTAAAAAGGTAAGGTTTTTTTTCACAACACGAGTGAAATGTAAATTTTGATGAATAAAAGTGCCCCTGTTTTTAATCTAATTTTTAAAAACTGGGCACTTTAGCATCAAAATTTACATTCACTTTAAGTACCCGTGAGCACTACAGTGGTATCTACGACGTTGACTAAGGCTGTGTAGCCGAAACGCATCATACTTACTGACAGAATGCAGTTTGTTTATACTGCTTTTAATGCTCTCTCTTGTTCCGGTCAATGTTGGAATAAAGAAAAAAAAATTTACTTGCCTTGAGGTTTGCTGGATTCTTTGTGTGTATATATATATATATATATATATATATATATATATATATATATATATATATATATATATATATTAATAAATTCTATTTTTATTGCAAAGACCAGTGAGTTGCCTGCTTTTTGGAGAAACTAGTTATGGTACTAGCAGTGCACCGTGGCATTACTTATGGTACGATTGTGCAATCCTATCCATAATATATATATATATATATATATATATATATATATATATATATATATATATATCATGTTATATTGCCATCTCAACGAGTTCAATGTCACTTTAAGCAAATTTGATAACAGAAATAAAATAGAAAGTTGTTTAATCTATTTAACATGGATAAAAGTGTATTAACCTGATGGTTTTGAGAAAACTTGTCATTAATCTGGAAATGGAACAATCGATATGATTGTTTTACCCTATTTATAGCGAGAGGTGTGCCTGCATTACCACAGAATCCATACAAATAATAGGAACTGTTCCCAAATGGGAAGTGAGTTGTCACAGCGATGTTTCTAAGCGACATGTAGTTATGATTATTGCCCAATACATCAGCAACACTTCGTTCCATCTAAATGCGAAGTACATTATTACTCACACTCGTGATTCTTGATAACAGACGGATATTTTGCTTTCACAACCGCCTGCTCCTCCGACAAGTTATAATAACGTTCATCCATTATCAATAAAGCAGCGTTTCCATTTGCGATATACTTCCTGGTGATAAATTTGCTCCACCTCTTACGTAAGGGTGCAATACACTTCCTTTACGAAATCTTTCGGTCAGGTCAGGAGGTTGTCATTTTTGGTGCGCAGTATTCACACGTGTTTTCGGTGGTCCCCATCTTTGTACTCCCTCTGCCATCAACTAAACACGTCCGCCATCTTTATACTCCAGATAGGCGAATTTAGGAAGCTATAAAGGAAGTCATTGACGTTGCAAACATTAAATCGGAATGTAACGAACACTGCGTGTATTGTTGTCGATTTGTTTTCTAGTATTTTCACGATTCGTGAACAACGAAACTAATAAACATTTTCATCTGTGACATCTATAGATTTTTTGGATTGCACATACGGTTTATTTTGACTGAATTAAATTTGAGTTTTAGTTCTTGTAACTACACATCTCCCTTACTGTGGTCTGTTGCCATAGAAACTCAGGTCTCTAAGACCCATCCCACATAACCCCTCCAACCTGTGTGTCCCATGTTTATGTGTGTGACGCCTTTTCGTGACCAGAAGCCATCAGATTGGCTACCGTTGTTCCTCCAGCTACAACTTCGATTGGCTTAGGTTGGCGCGAAGGTGCGCGACTGTGAGACACGGGGGACGCGGGAAACAATAGCGGGAGGAGCAGGCCAGAGAATACCGGGGACCTAAGGCTGAACCCTATAGTAAACTTAGAGACGCGGGGAGGGGTGTAGTTAATCACCGGGGGAAATAAGAAAATACGGAACCCGAGAGAGGCAGCACCATGGCGGATAAAGAGGGTGAGTTGAAGCGGTGTACAGAATTCTTACACTCAATAATAGGGATCTGCAATGAGAAGTGAGTGGTAGCCAAATCTAGTTGTGGGGCAAGTGAGAACATATGTAAGTTTATAGAGGTACCTTCTCTGTGCACATCTGTAATGGACCTGACTTCCAGAGTATTCATACCAGGGCATATCACATTCCATGTGCCAGAGTGACACAACAAGTAGAATATCATCTACTTTGGATATATATATATATATATATATATATATATATATATATATATATATACCCGAGAGCATGTTTGTATAAACCAGGATCATCGGTTCTAAGAGAATTCGTTAGACGTGTTGTGTTTAGTAAGTAGAGTTGTCAACTTGTCAGACTAAGAGCGCATAGTTTATTGTGGTCCAGACTGATGGTTATTTAACTTTATATTTTTAAAGCTGCGTTTGATGATGCAGTTGAGGAGCGGGTGATAAACGAAGAATACAAAATCTGGAAGAAGAATACTCCCTTTTTGTATGACTTGGTTATGACACATGCCTTAGAGTGGCCTAGTCTGACAGCTCAGTGGCTCCCAGATGTCTCCAGGTGAGTGTAAAATGAGGAAAATCTTCATCCACCATTGAAACGAGCAATGTCTTTAAGAAATGAACTGCTAAATCATAGCAAGATTTGAAGAAATAAACTTTAGATGCTAACAGTTACCTACAGTAAGAATTTAGTTTGCAAAGCAACTTTGGTGACCAAAGAATTGACAAGTTTTGTATTTTTAAGGTACATTTATATGTACAGCTTATCTTAAAACATAATAAAAAAACTGGAGAAAGGTGACCAAACTTATGTTTCTTGATTATTTTTTTTTCTTTGCTCCCCTCTCTACCACAATATCCTCATTATGGAAGTGTCTGAAATATCTTCTGGTATAATACATTTAAAACATCAAAAAAAACATAATTGTATGAAATGGAAGGTTTCATTTCCAGAGGTTAAAATAAACTTTTTTCTCAAATTGATCATAATCTATTTCTTTGCGCATGAGACCTTTTTTAAGTTTCAAAGAATCTAATGGTACATGTTGTTTAAAATATGGTTGCTATAATGCTTTACTTAAAGGGACAGTTTACTCAAATGTTCTCCACTTTATCTGCTGGAGTGTATTAAATTGTTTACAGGCATTTCGTTTACACTTATTTTGGCATTTGAAATAGTTGATTTTGCCTTTGGTATCCCCACCTATTCTGACAGTTTCTGGCCTTAGGTCCAATCTATAGATATGCTGTGTAAACGCAACCAGCAGAAAAAATTACATTCCCGGTGTGGGGTATAGAAGAGATAAAGTAATGATAATTTTACAGTATACTTTCCTTTAAAGTGACACAGAACTTATGATTTCTCTCTCATGATTCAGACAGAGCATACAATTTTAAAACAACTTTCCAATCTATTTCTAATCACATCTGCTTTGTTCTTTTGGTGTCCTTTGTTGAAGGAGCAGCAATGCACTACTAGGAGCTTGCTGAACACCTCAGGTAAGCCATTGACGAGGTATGTATGTGCAGCCCCCAATCAGCAGCAAGCTTCCAGTAGTGCTTTGCTGCTCCTGAGCCTACCTAGGTATTCTTTTCAGCAAAGATAGCAAGAGAACTAAGCAAATTAGATAACACAAGTAAACTGAAAAGTTGTTTAAAAGTGCATGTTCTTTATAAATCATGAGAGAAAAAATGTGGGTTTCATATCCCTTTAAAGGGACAGTAAGCACATTTAAGTTTTTTTAATATAAAAGTTATGCTTAATTAAAATTACAATATTCTTTTTTTGTGTAATTAATCTCTGAATGTTGTGGCATTTTTAATTCTCAGAACTGAAAAAGCAATCTGCAAGCTTCTCAAGGGTAACCATGTGACACATCTTTCCATGATTGGCTCTAATGGATAAAACTGCAAAATAATTCAATCTATACTAACAGTATAATAGTGGCTAAACTTGTCTGCTATTAAAAAACAGTTGCTGCTGGTGTTTCCATAGCAAGAAAGAACTGTAATTAACCCCTTCCTGTCGTGACTTATTTGTCTACATCGGAACAAAAGTAGAAAATTAAATTGCGCTATCGTTCATGTGGTTGCATTAGTTCAATGATGGGAATGCGTGAGGGGTGTGTCTATAATGCTAGGCACAACCTCCTGCCTGCAATCCAATTTAGGAAGCGAATATGGCTTCAGGACAGCCAAACGGCGCTAAAGCCTAGCGCAGTTAAGACGGCATATAACGTCCAAATGGCGGGAAGGGGTTAAAAAGGTGTTTACTGTCCCTTTCAAGTAATTAAATTGTAATTGGGGTGTTGAAGCTTTATGAAAATAGTCGCATGAGTTTCATAGCAAAAGTAAATAAATAAAAAAAAAAGGAAAACATTGCTAAACATAATACGTGTGTGTGTAATAAGCAGGGTAATCTGAGGCAAGGCTCTAGGGAGCAGCACCCTGTTATTCTTCTGCCAGACTGCCTTCCATATTTTGTGTTTTATTGTACCTCCTGGGTAGCACTTCAGTATCTGTTGGCACTTTACAAAGGATGATAACAAAGTGTTATAGAATTATTTTTTTTTACAGGATGTTAATTACTTTATTTCCACTTTTAAGTTGTGTAGGAAATTAATCTTTGCATAGTACAGGTACAAATTCCAAAATCCGGAATCTTTCATTATCTACATTGGTCTGTAAGTAATAAATATAACCAGACAGGAGAGCATGTGCATATCCTCTTACATGACGGCCCCCCCCCCCCGGCTGGCACCAATACTTGCATGCCTGCTCTCTGCTGATTCTACCTGAGCGATGCTATTCCCTAAGGGCAGTGAATTGTTGGTATGTACTTACAGGCTTCAGCCATCAGAAAAAAATCTAAATCTTGACCGGTCCCTAGCAGTTTGAATATAGGGTTTTGTATATGTAGTTTTATATTTATTTTGCCTGTCTTTCATGTTAAAAAAACAAACAAAAAACACTTCCATTCCAACTTAATACCTTGATACTGCCACATTCTGCACTGTGATCGGTTTATCAGGATATGCAAATTGACTCGCACACAGCACTAAACAGAACCTGGAGTATGTTTAAACTGTAGTATATGCAAGTTTGCAGTGTACGTTACAGCCTCTCTGAATTAGGAGGGTTGTGGAAAAAGCGCAATTTTCAGGCATTTAGGTACTTTTTTATTTTTTGTTTTATACTAAAATGATTATTTTATTGGGTATTCAATTTTTAGTTTAATATCTTTCACACTAATCGCTGTTCTAAGGAGCATTTTAGCAGTATATATTGGAGATTTTCTTGGTTTAAAAAAAAATAAAAATATATATATATATATAAACACAACACAACTGTCGGGCACAAAAAAGGCACTCACTGGTCAAGTAAAACTTAACATTTAATAAGTTATGTTAAAATAGCATGACGTTTCGGAGGCATTACGCCCCCTTTCTCAAATGCATGATACAGCTCAATAAAAAATTACAAAAGCGGTATAATTTTTTTTTATCGAGCTGTATCATGTATTTGAGAAAGGGGGCGTAATGCCTCCGAAATGTCATGCTATTTTAACATAACTTATTAAATGTTAATTTTTACTTGACCAGTGAGTGCCTTTTTTTGTGCCTGACAGTTTTGATATTTTTCAAAGTGCACCCTGGGAGCTGCTATTATTTATGGAGTGCCTTTTCTACTGAGATATATATATATATATATATATATATATATATATATATATATATATATATATATATATATATATATATATATATATATATATATATATATATATATATATATATATATATATATATATATATATATATATATATATATATATATATATAATTTTTTTTTTTTTTTTTTTTTTTTTTTCTATCCACAAGATTACAATGTAGCATCTCATCTATTTGCTAATTCTCTGGTTGTAATATATATGTATATTTAGACTGTTCTCTAACTCTGCTTACCTAATTTTATCCTGCCAGACCTGATGGAAAAGATTTTAGCATCCACCGATTGGTACTCGGAACTCACACATCAGATGAACAGAATCACCTTGTGATCGCAAGTGTGCAACTTCCAAATGATGATGCACAATTTGATGCGTCTCACTACGACAGTGAAAAAGGAGGTATGATTTTAATTCCCTGTTGCTTACGCCCCCTTTTTTTTTTTTTATTTTTATTTTTTTTTTATTATAAATGTATATAGAGTTTTGGACACACGCTAAATTTTTGACTTTTTTTTTTTTTTTTTTAAATATTCTTCCACATGACTTGACTAATTGGGACACTATGCTCCAGAATTCGAGGGCGGTGTGACACATAATTAAATTTAAAACCAATGTGCAAGGAGTATGTATCTAGACACATGGTCATGGCCAAAAAAAATAGCACCCCTGTATTTGTCAGATAATGCACCACTTGGCCCATTAAATTGTTGCAATTACAAATGTTTAGGCATTCTCATGTTTTTCCATTGGTATGACACAAAAAAAGTGGAGGAAAAAAAACAAACTTGTTCCACGCAAAACTCCAAAAATGGACTGGACACAATTATTGGCACCCTCAATTTAATATTTGGTAGCACACCCCTTGGAAAAAATAACCAAAATCAATTGCTTCCTGTAACAATCAATGAGTTTCTTACACCTCTACTGGAATTTTGGACCACTCTTCTTTCGCCAACTGCTCCAGGTCTCTGATTGGAATGGTTCCTTTTTTCCAACTGCTGTTTTGAGATCTCTCAGCAGGTGCTCTATGGGATTGAGATCTGGACTCATTGCTGGCCAGTTCGGTACTCTCCAGCGCTGTCTTAAACTATTTCTGGGTGCTTTTTGACGTGTGCTTTAGGTTATTGTCCTGCTGTAAGACACATGACCTGACGGAGAACCATCTTTTTGACACTGGGCCCTACAGTGCACCACATAATTATTTGGTAGTCTTCAGATTTCATAATTCCATGCACACAGTCAAGACATCCAGTTCCTGACGTAGCAAAGCTAACCGAAAACATCAGTGAACCCCCACCATGTTTGACTGTAGGGAATGATGGGCTTTACCAAAAACCTGTAATTTTGTTTCATCTGTCCACAGCACATTCTCCCAAAAGGATTTTGGCTTACTCCTGGTAAGTTTTGGCAAACTCCTATCCTGGCTTTTTTATGTTTGTGTCAGCAGTGGGGGTCCTCCTGGGTCTTCTACCATAGCGTCCCTTTTCATTCAGATGGCAACGTATAGTGCAAGCTGACACATTTGTACCCTGTGCCTGAACTTCAGCTTGAATTTGTCTGGAAGTTGATCAAGGTTCTTTTTCCACCATTCAATCAATCAATTTTTCTCTTTCATCCAAGTCCAGGGAGATTAGCTACAGTGCTATGGGCTCTAAACTTCTTGACACTGTTGCACACAGTGGATACAGGGACATTAAGATCTCTTGAGATTGTCCATGCTTTTCCACAATTTGTGTTCTCAAATCCTCAGACAATTTGCTGATCTTTCTCTTCTTTATGCTCAGTGTGGCACACAGACACACAACAGAAATGTTGAGTTCATTTTTCACCATTTTAACTGGTTGTCGGTGGGATTTCTATATTATCAGCACCTGTTAATTGATGCAGGCGAGTTTAAAGTGAAGGTCCATTTTGATGAATTAGTGCCCGTTTTTTAATAAACCTATTAAAAGCAAGGGCACTTTAATTTATCAAAATTGACATTTCACTGTTTACTTAAAAAAAAAAAAATTCCTTATAATCCTTGCAGCAGCTCCAGCGATTCCCCCGGCTGTCGGAAGCCTCTGCAGACGTCAGAAATGACGAATCTGGCTTCCTCCAATCACAGCTTCTCCCACCCCCCTGGGGGAATCTTGGTCTGATGCAACACTGGAAGCCGGATTTGTCATTTTTGACCCAAGAAGACGCCTTGTGACGGGCAGAGGAAGTGCTGGTGCGGCTGCCAGGATTAAAAGGTACCGTATTTTTCGCACCATAAGACGCACTTTTTTCCCCCCCTCAAAAGTAAGTAGAAATGTCTGTGCGTCTTATGGAGCGAATGCAGGCCCTGTGCTTGCATTTTTAGGCTAACTGGTACCGGGTAATTTTGTGGCAGTCAGAGCAGCAGGGTTGTGAAGGTGTCCTCTGTGATCCTGAATTGCTGCAGTGTCTACGGGGTGCTGAAATAAGTGAACCGGAAGCTCCTGTGTAAAGGCCCGGGGATCTGCAGTTAGTGCTACTGAGAAAGCAACAGGTGAGAGGATTCGCCCCCCCCCCCCTCGTGTTCAGTGAAAAATAAACAAATCTGTCTTGAAAGATCCAGATGTTTAGGGCAATTGGAGCCGGTAATGAACTTCCAATACATTTATTTATAAACAACTTCCATTACCTCGATCCGGACCGGTATTCATGATAAATCCATTCAAAGACTGTCCTCTCATGAATCCTTTAAATGGATTTATCATGAATACCGGTCCGGATCAAGGTAATGGAAGCTTTTTGAAATAAATCTATTGAAAGTTGATTACCGTAGCTTATTAAAATTGAAATCCATAGTGGCAAAAAACATCCAGCATGTCTGCCGGATCAGCTTAGATCCACTGATCCGCCGGACATGCTGGATGTCTTTTGCCACTATGGATTTCAATTTTAATAAGTTCCAATAAAGTTTGTACCTGTATCTCCGGTTCCTGACCTGCTCTGTTACTGCATCTGGGGCAATTGGACAGTCCGGAGGCAAGTTCTGTCAGTTACCGTAGCTATGCGCAGAAGGGAGTGTGTCACATGACCGGCACAACACAGAGGGCCCCGACATTGAAATCCATAGTGGCAAAAAACATCCAGCATGTCCGCTGGATCAGCTGAGATCCACTGATGTCCAGGCTGGATGTCTTTTGCCACTATTTATTTCAATTTTATTATAATATTGCGGATTAACCAAGCCCGACAAGGGCTCGATACAGTACAGCTTTGGTATCCAGTAAATATTGGAGAGTACGGTATATTGTGTCCCTAACTATAATAATATACCATACTCACTGCTGTTGTGAATCTAAGTTTCCCAGCAATGACATCTAGCAGTTTTTGCACTAACATATTTAGCTTGCTCAACAACGCAATATTTACCATCCACAGTATCTGATAAGATACCGGTAAATTATAAGTCTCCTTTTGTTTTAACATCTACGGTACTTACCGTACCATCTGATGTACAGTATGAGTCTGACACCCGGTTTCCCAGCTCTGACATCTAGCAGTTTTTGGAGACTTATAATTTATCTTATCAGATACTGTGGATGGTAAATAATGCGTTGTGGAGCAAGCTAAATATGTTAGTGCAAAAACTGCTAGATGTCAGAGCTGGGAAACTTAGATTCACAACAGCAGTGAGTATGGTATATTATTATAGTTAGGGACACAATATACCGTACTCTCCAATATTTACTGGATACCAAAGCTGTACTGTATTGAGCCCTTGTCGGGCTGGGTTAATCCAGACTCATACTGTAGCCTATTATTTATTTGGGTGGTTAAACCAACATTCTTAGCCTCACTACACTGTATTTGATAGTATACAGTTCTTTCATTGAAACCTTGTGATAATAAAGTTGTTCACTCTTAATACTGACATATACCGGTACCTTCTAACTTCGTTTCAGAACAAGGGAAGATTAGCTGATGGTATAAAAGAATTACAATTGTAGCCAATTTGCAATAGGTCATTTGACCAGATTTTCAGCTCCTGGGTGCGTTTTTAACTTTGCACTTTCCAGCTATTTTAAGTTTATTTAATAAGTTATATTTTGACGTAGAGCCGTCCTGCTCACTTAGTAAATTCAGCTACCTTAGTTGCCTTATCTACTAGTGTCTTATATACACGATAATCCACTCCATATTAACCCGTTGAGTGCTATTGATGTAGTCTTTTCAGTTAGAGGTTTCCTCTACTGTGTTGTGTTCATAAGCCTTTAACTACACAGCACCTACTCTATCCAACACATTTATGTACAGGGATTAATTCCCTTAATGATTTATTGGAAATAGAGGGTTAATTATAGAGTTCAGATATACACCTATAAGGAGTGCCGTTGATCTCTTCTTTTCTCTTGAAGTTCTGTCGGCTAGCTATGCGCAGAAGGGAGTGTGTCAAATGACCGGCACAACACAGAGGGCCCCGACAGTTTGTTTCTAGTAACACATACCGTACACTTCTCCCAATTGCATACCCTTAGGGGTTGGTGTTGGGGTAAGGGTTAAGGTTATTAGGGTTAGCCCCCTCCCCTTGGCACATCAGGCAATTTAAATAGAAATTGTTCCCCCCCAGGGCACCTAATGACATATTACTGGTATATACCGGTAGTTACTGTAAACAGTCCTTTATTTAACATACTGTATTTGTATACGGTATACCGGTAGGTTTGATTTCAGCCACCAATTACGGTAGAAAGAGCTACTCAGGTGCTGAACCAAAAATGAGACGGCTCCTAACCTTACAGTCCTACTTTTTGAATACAGATAGCAAGAGAAGAAACAAAATTGATAATAGGAGTACGGTAAATTACTGTAGAAATTTGCTTAACATTGCATGCTCTGTCTGAATCATGAAAGAAAAAATGGTGTTTCGTATCCCTTTAACTAGCAATGGGGATGGTATGTACCGGTAATCATGGCGGGGTGGGGGGCGGCAAAATGTATCCTTGCTGTAGCGCACTACTGTATATCCCAGAAAGTCCAGAAGTCAAAATCTACTGTATGTATAAATCCAAGATGCTTTACGTTATTTCATTTCAAAGTTTAAAAGCCTTCATAAAACACTGCTATTCACCAAACACAATCAGTGTGTACAGGTCTTATGGAGCGAATGTGTGTGTGTGTGCACCCTGGAGCCAAATCGCCAAGTGCAGGGGTGAAAAGCAGGGAAGCATACTGAGATTGTGCTGCATGGAGGAGGGAAGGATGCAGAGTTGTAAATTCTTACCGTACTTTAATATGGATGCAATTCTATTTACTGTAATATTTCTTTAATATGGATGCAATTCTATATGATTTGTGCCTCAGTGTGTTTTCTGAATTATGGTAAAACCATGCTCAGAGATAACGCAAATGGTCAGCGATCAGTGGTAAACATTGGAGATAGTGGTACATTACCGACAGTTTTTTCATCACTGTATTTTCTTGCAGAAAACCTCCCCCGTACATACTGGTACAAAGATGATAAAGCAGAAAAGAATAGCATATAAGATTCCTTTTAAACTAGAGGTAGTAAAATATGCAAAGGAGCATGGAAACAGAGCAGCAGAGACATTTTGGGCCACCTCCAACTGAGAAAATGATAAGAGAGTGGAGAAAACAGGAGGATCAGCTGCAATAAGCGAATAAAAGTAAGCACACTTTTCGTGGGCATGCTGCAAAGTGGCCACAGTTAGACGTGACCATGAAATAATGGATCACATATCACTGGAATAATGGCTTATCAGTCTCTACAGAAATGATAATATATGAAGCCAAACACATTGCTGTAGAGAAAGGCATTCATGATTTTACTGGATCACTATCGTGGTGCTACAGGTTTATGAGGCGATGTGGCCTTGCTATGCGCACCAAAACTAGAATTGCGCAAAAAATGCCAGAAGAATATTGAATATGATTCTGTCTTTTCATAAATTTGTAATTGATGCTAGGAAGAAAAATGAGTTTGAAATTGGCCAGATTGGGAATATGGATGAAGTCCCGCTAACCTTTGATGTGTCATCTAATAGGACTGTTGATCTGAAAGGTGCCAAAACTATCACCGTGAACACCTCCGGACATGAGAAAATCCATTACACGGTTGTGTTGTCTTGCTGTGCAGACGGCACCAAATTGCCACCCATGTTAATTTTCAAAAGGAAAACATTTCCAAAAGAAGTGATTCCAAGAGGAGGAGTTGTACATGTTCATGAGGATGGATGGACGAAAATGGAATGAGAATATGGCTTGAAAAAGTGTGGTGCAAACGTCCTTTCTGAAAAAACCTGCCTTATTAGTGCTTGCCCAGTTTAGAGCACATATTAGCGAAACTACAAAAAAGTGCTTTAAAGAAGTAAAGACTCATCTAGCTGTAATTCCGGGAGGTCTTACCAGCCAGCTGCAACCTCTTGACGTTTCTATCAACAAACCATTTAAGGTCTTTATGCAAGAAGAGTGGAACAAATGGATGGCTGCTGGTAATCATGATCTGACACCTACTGGACGAATGAAGAGGCCCTCTATCACTCAAGTTTGTGAATGGGTGAAAACATCATGGCACTCAGTGAAAGAGGAAATCGTTGTACAGTCATTCAAAAAATGTGGCATTAGCAATGCTTTGGATGGAACCGAAGATGATTTCTTAGCTGAAGATAAAGAAAGTGATGTTTGATCTCAGCTTCTTAAATTCTGACTCTAGCGATTCAGAGTTCTTGGGGTACACAGACTAGAAGAGTACTTGAAAGCTTAAAGTCTCTCCATTTGTTAATGACACTGATGATGGTTCTTTATTCCACTGTTGACTGTTCTATTATTCTGTTATAGTTTATTAAATAGTTTACTACACCATTTGATTCTGAATTTTTTTTTCTTGTTTTCCTCCTCTAAAAACTAGGTGCGTCTTATGGTCAGGTGCGTCTTATGGTGCGAAAAATACGGTAAGTTTTTGAAGAAAACAGTGAAATGTCAATTTTGATGAATGAAAGTGCCCTGGTTTTTAATAGGTTTATTAAAAACCGGGCACTAATTCATCAAAATGGACCTTCACTTTAATTACAAATTACAGGAGCATCACAAACTTGGAATGCAATTATTTCTTGCAATTTTGAGAAGGGGCCAATTTTGTCCAGTCCATTTTTGGAGTTTTGCATGGAATGTGTCAGATTTGGCTTTTTTTTTTTTTCACCTTTTTGTGTCATACCAATACAAACAAAAGAAATAAACATGAGAATGCCTAAAAATTTGTAATTGCAATAATTTTCTGTGCAAAGTGGTGCATTATCTGACAAATGTTGGGGGTACCAATATTTTTGGCCAGTCTGTATGTATATATTTGTGTGTGTGTGTAACGGTTGTAGGACCGATCTAGCATGGAAAACAAATCAGACCTACTGCAAATTCTGTAACTTAGAAGTAGTAAAGTGTACTATATATTGAGAGTCCGAACACCCATATATTTATATCTAAGTGCCTGATGAAATGGTTTCTTGAAACTCGGAATGAGTTTTGTATCCAAGATTCTAACCAACGATGTCAAGCTTCCTATTGTGAGATTTGTATGTTACTCTTAAAAGGATTCCATGTGGCTACTGGCTCCCAGATTCAAGCCATGTTGGGATATAGTCTCAAGTCTAGCTTTGGAGTTACCAAGTCTATGACAAATTTGGATTTGTATAAATAGTGATATTTCGAGGTGCTTTCATATATAGAAAAATACTTCTACTGAAATTGACACTATACCAATGTTATACATTAAAAATGTGTAAGCAATTTATAGTGGGGTTACTTTTAACTTGATAAATGGTAATGGTACATGTACCACCTTGTAAATTTCATCAGAACACGTTCTTGGTGATTTCAAATGCAGTGTGTGCAAATATTAGCATCTCTTAAGGAACACCAGTAATATATCCAGCTGCTTAAATGGACAGTTAACCCAAAATGTTTCTCCCCTTTTAAATTGTTTCCAATGATTCATTTTACCTGCTGGATTGTTTTAAATTATTTAAAAGTAGCTCCTTTTACCCCTATTTTGGCATTTGAAATATCTTATTTAGCCTGTGGTATTCCAACCTATACTGAAAGTTTCTATACTGCAGTATATTCTATTGAATAGCCTAAGTAAACACAGCCAGCAGAAGAGATTACACTCTCAGTGGGGGGGACATGATAGTTAAGTAATACAATTATAATTTTCCTTTGTTCTCTCTAAGTTGTGAGCTTTGTTTTTCTAGATAAATATAAGTGTGTGAACATAAAGTGATAACATAATGAGATCTGATATTTTCTAGAGCTGAACCCATTGTAATAGGCTGTGGTTTAAAAGCACAAAACAAGCTCCTTCATATACACAAACCGAAAAATGCAATTTCTCATTCATTTTACACTCTGCAGCTGGTAATAACAAGTCATTGAAAATACATTCATATAAAAACAATTTTAGTGTACTGTCCCTTTTAAGCAACAGGAAGTGATGCTAGGAGTCATACCTGTAAGACAGAGAATAATTCTTGATTCAGAAGAAAGACAATTGTAAGAGGACTTGCGTACTAATAATTATCCCAGAAGGTTCTGATTCTGCTAGGTTCTATAGTCGTACTACATTGATCTCTCTTTTTTTAATGCACACAAAACAATTTTTTTTTCCTTCATGATTAAGACATAGCATGCAATTTTAAACCATTTTTCTATTTACTTCTGTTATCTAAGGTATCCTTTGTTGAAAAACATACCTTGATAGGTTCAGGCGCTATGAGCTAGCTGCAAATTGGTGGCTTTACATACTATATATGCCTCTTGTCATTGGCTCACTAATGTGTTCAGCTAGCTTCCAGTAGTACATTGCTTCCTCAACAAAGGATATAAAGAGAGTGAAGCAAAATTGATAATAGATCCTTTTTAAAGGTACATTCTAGCCAAAATCGGAATCCTCATGGATGCATTTCAGTTTTCAATATAAGCATTTTTGTAATATACATCTATTAGCAAAAGTGTTTCTAATAAAATCTACAGCTGTTTCAAATGTGTATTTAAGTATGAATTGTGCACCAGCATTTTAAATGCAGCACTTGCTCAGAGAGCCTAAGGTGCTTGTTCCGTCTGGTAATGACTCAATTTGTTAATTGCTGACATGATACCAGCTCCACTGGCTCTCTCAGCAGCTGAATGGTTTAAAATGCTGGTGCACTGAGAATAGTTATGCTTCACATGCACGTGCAGAGAAAATGCTAACACTAAAACAGTAATAACTTTTGCTAGAAGCATTTTTGCCACTACATGTATATTGTAAATATGTTTCTATTGAAATATGTAATTCATCTATGTTCATTTACATTTTGACTGGAATGTCCCTTTTTAACCCCTTAATGACCACATCACTTTTCCATTTTCTGTCCGTTTGGGACCAAGGCTATTTTTACATTTCTGCGGTGTTTGTGTTTAGCTGTAATTTTCCTCATATTCATTTACTGTACCCACACATTATATACCGTTTTTCTCGCCATTAAATGGGCTTTCTAAAGATACCATTATTTTCATCATATCTTATAATTTACTATAAAAAAATTTAAAATATGAGGGAAAAAATGAAAAAAAACAGTTTTTCTAACTTTGACCCCCAAAATCTGTTACACATTTACAACCACTAAAAAAACACCCATGCTAAATAGTTTCTAAATTTTGTCCTGAGTTTAGAAATACCCAATGTTTACATGTTCTTTGCTTTTTTTGCAAGTTATAGGGCAATAAATACAAGTAGCACTTTGCTATTTCCAAACCACTTTTTTTCAAAATTAGCGCTAGTTACATTGGGACACTGATATCTGTCTGGAATCCCTGAATATCCCTTGACATGTATATATATTTTTTTAGAAGACATCCCAAAGTATTGATCTAGGCCCATTTTGGTATATTTCATGCCACCATTTCACTACAAAATGCGATCAAATAAAAAAAAATGTTCACTTTTTCACAAATGTTTTCACAAACTTTAGGTTTCTCATTGAAATTATTTACAAACAACTTGTGCAATTATGGCATACATGGTTGTAAATGTTTCTCTGGGATCCCCTTTGTTCAAAAATAGCAGACATATATGGCTTTGGCATCGCTTTTTGGTATTTAGAAGGCCGCTAAATGCCGCTGCGCACCACACGTGTATTATGTCCAGCAGTGAAGGGGTTAATTAGGGAGCATGTAGGGAGCTTGTAGTTTTAATTTTAGCTTTAGTGTAGTAGACAACCCAAAGTATTGATGTAGGCCCATTTTGGTATATTTCATGCTACCATTTCACCGCCAAATGCGAACAAATAAAAATAAAACGTAAAATTTTCCCAATTTTAGGTTTCTCACTAAAATTATTTACAAACAGCTTGTGCAATTATGGCATAAATGGTTGTAAAAGCTTCTCTGGGATCCCCTTTGTTCAGAAATAGCAGACATATATGGCTTTGGCTTTGCTTTTTGGTAATTAGAAGGCAGCTAAATGCCGCTGCGCACCATAAGTGTATAATGCCTAGCAGTGAAGGGGTTAATTAGGGAGCTTGCAGGGTTAATTTTAGCTTTAGTGTAGGTATCAACCTCCCACATGACACATCACACCCCCAGATCCCTCCCAAACAGCTCTTCCCTCCCCACCCCACAATTGTCCCCGCCATCTTAAGTACTGGCAGTAAGTCTGCCAGTACTAAAATAAGAGGGGTTTTTTTGGTTTTTTTTTTTTTTTTTTTAAAATAATAATTCTGTTCTGTAGTATTCCCCCCCCCCCCCCCCCAAACAGCTCTCTAACCCCCCTCTCTCTGCCTTATTGCGCCATATTGGGTACTGGCAGCTGTCTGCCAGTGCCCAGTTTGAAATCAAATATGTTTTTTTTTTTATTTTTTATTTTTTTAAAAAATTACTATTTTCTGTATTGTAGCTGCCCTCCCTCAACCCCCAACCCCTGCCAGATCGCTAAACATTGTTTTGAGATGCCCACCCTCACTCCCACCGAGTACCATCATTGTTCCATAGTGTAGGGTTCCCACCCGCGCGCGCTCCCGTGCACGTGCCCGCACTCGATCCCGCCCCCCTTCCCACTGATGGCCGCCCACCCGCCTCCCTTGGTAAGCTCCCACCCACCAACGAACATGGCCATCAATGGCCGATGCAGAGAGGGCCACAGGGTGGCTCTCTGCATCAGACGGCTAAAAAATGTTATAGCAGGATGCCTCAATATCGAGGCATCACTGCTTTCAAAGACCAACGACGTACAGGGTACGTCCTTGGTCGTTAACTGCATTTTTTTGCAGGACGTACCCCATATGTCGTTGGTCGTTAAGGGGTTAAATAACTTCTTCACCCCCCCCCCCCCCCGGCTTTCACATGTTCTTAGACATGGAAGTGCTCTTTTGTAAATTGGTAAAAATAAACCGCCAGTGGCTGGTGAAAAGTATGTCGGTGTAAGGGTGTGTGATGTCACAAGGATGGTCTTCAGTCTTCAACTGGCAGTTGGATAGGCAACACAGTAGGGCACAGCATTCTGAGTGTATGAGTTTGTAAGAGACGCTAATTGTAGATGATCCAAATGTGTTGATTGCAAAACGCTGAGTGCCAACACCTCAATTTAATAATTGTTTTAAGAGGAAGAGTTCCAGTGTTCTATGGGTGTATACAATAATTCTGTCATACTAATAAAAGCTGTTGTAGCTCATTTGAATATGAGTATTGCTGACCATCTGAAGTTAAACAAAGTGGATACAGTGTTACCCTATTAGTCTGTTTTATGTTCTTTGATGAATATGTTGTTGCCTTTTGGATTGTTTATCAAAGATAGAAAATATAGTAATCGTTGTTCTCCTGCATCTAAGGTCTTATTTGGTGATTTTATATGGCCACATTGGTTAAAGGGCTACTAAACATAGTAGAATAGCATAATATGTAAATGCATAATAAAAATAAGACAATGCAAAAGCACTTAGTTGGAATTTCAGTAGTAGATTTTTCTGACAAATTTAAAAGTTAGTTCTATTTTCCCTCCCACTGCATCATGTAACAGCCAATCACAAAATGCATATATAGGTAGCCCTCAGTTTACACCGTGGTTAGGTTCCAGAAGAAATGGTTGTAAATCGAAACCATTGTAAATTGAAACCCAGTTTATAATGTAAGTCAATGGGAAGTGAGGGAGTTAGGTTCCAGGCCCCTCTCAAAGTTGACATAAGTAACACCTAATACATTATTTTTAAAGCTTTGAAATGAAAACTTTAAATGCTTAACAGCATTATAAACCTTATATAAATTGTATCATCAGCAAACAAAGTTTAATGAACAAAAACTTTTTTTCCTTGCATTTTTCTGCAAACAGCTCTCTGCATTGTTAGCATGTTAGATAATATTAGATCTGCACCTATTCTATGCATTTCAATCTGGACTGATAAGCCGTTAGGCACCCTCACCTCAAGCAGCTGGACCGGAAGATAATAGGGAAGTGGCTGCTAGATTTTGATGCTTTAAAAGCTGCTCGATAGCTAAGGTCTGTTCTGTGTACACAGATTAATTTCAGTCTGCTAAGCTTGCATAACTTTGCTGCAACACAAGCGGACAGCGCTACCTACTGGCTATTTCTCCAACATTGGTGTGTCCGGTCCACGGCGTCATCCTTACTTGTGGGAATATCTCTTCCCCAACAGGAAATGGCAAAGAGTCCCAGCAAAGCTGGCCATATAGTCCCTCCTAGGCTCCGCCCACCCCAGTCATTCTCTTTGCCGTTGCACAGGCAACATCTCCACGGAGATGGTTAAGAGTTTTTTGGTGTTTAAATATTTCCTATGGTCGACCCCAGAAAGGACTTATGGCAGACAGTCCCTAAGGTCGAGGGGGCAGTTTCTACTCTAAACAAGCGCACTACTATTCCTATCGAGGATAGTTGTGCTTTCAAAGATCCTATGGATAAAAATTTGGAGGGTTTGCTTAAAAAGATTTTTTTACCTCAAGGTTACCTTCTACAACCCATTTCGTGCATTGTTCCTGTCACTACAGCAGCGTGGTTCTGGTTCGAAGAACTAGAAAAGTCGCTCAGTAGAGAGACTCCATATGAGGAGGTTATGGACAGAGTTCACGCACTTGAGTTGGCTAACTCTTTTATTTTAGATGCCGCTTTGCAATTAGCTAGATTAGCGGCGAAAAATTCAGGGTTTGCAATTGTGGCGCGCAGAGCGCTTTGGCTAAAGTCTTGGTCAGCGGATGTGTCATCCAAGACAAAATTGCTTAACATCCCTTTCAAAGGTAAAACTCTATTTGGACCAGAATTGAAAGAGATTATCTCAGACATCACTGGGGGAAAGGGCCACGCCCTTCCACAAGATAGGCCTTTCAAGGCCAAGAATAAGTCTAATTTTCGTTCCTTTCGCAATTTCAGGAACGGACCGGCCTCTAATTCTGCATCCTCTAAGCAAGAGGGTAATGCCTCACAACCCAAACCAGCCTGGAAACCGATGCAAGGCTGGAACAAGGGTAAGCAGGCCAAGAAGCCTGCTGCTGCTAACAAAACAGCATGAAGGAGTAGCCCCCGATCCGGGACCGGATCTAGTAGGGGGCAGACTCTCTCTCTTTGCTCAGGCTTGGGCAAGAGATGTTCAGGATCCCTGGGCACTAGAAATAGTTTCTCAGGGTTATCTTCTGGAATTCAGGGAACTACCCCCAAGGGGAAGGTTCCACATGTCTCACTTATCCTTAAACCAAATAAAGAGACAGGCGTTCTTACATTGTGTAGAAGACCTGTTAAAGATGGGAGTGATACACCCAGTTCCAATAAAGGAACAAGGAATGGGATTTTATTCAAATCTGTTCGTAGTTCCCAAAAAAGAGGGAACCTTCAGACCAATTTTGGATCTGAAGATCCTTAACAAATTTCTCAGGGTACCATCGTTCAAGATGGAAACCATTCGAACAATTCTACCCACTATCCAGGAAGGTCAATTTATGACTACCGTGGATCTAAAGGATGCGTACCTACATATCCCTATCCACAAAGAACATCAGTTCCTAAGGTTCGCCTTTCTGGACAAACATTACCAGTTTGTGGCCCTCCCATTCGGGTTAGCCACTGCTCCAAGGATTTTCACAAAGGTACTCGGGTCCCTTCTAGCGGTTCTAAGACCGAGGGGCATTGCAGTAGTACCATACTTGGACGACATTCTAATACAAGCGTCGTCCCTGTCAAAAGCAAAGGCTCATACAGACATCGTTCTAGCCTTTCTTAGATCACACGGATGGAAGGTGAACATAGAAAAGAGTTCTGTCTCCGGCAACAAGAGTTCCCTTCTTGGGAACAATAATAGATTCCTTAGAAATGAGGATTTTTCTGACAGAGGTCAGAAAATCAAAACTTCTAAGCACTTGTCAAGTTCTTCATTCTGTTCCACGTCCTTCCATAGCGCAGTGCATGGAAGTAGTAGGGTTGATGGTTGCAGCAATGGACATAGTTCCTTTTGCATGAATTCATCTAAGACCATTACAACTGTGCATGCTCAAACAGTGGAATGGGGACTATACAGACTTGTCTCCAGTGATTCAAGTAGATCAGAAGACCAGAGACTCACTCCGTTGGTGGCTAACCCAGGATCACCTGTCCCAGGGAATGAGCTTCCGCAGACCAGAGTGGGTCATCGTCACGACCGACGCCAGTCTAGTGGGCTGGGGCGCGGTCTGGGACTCCCTGAAAGCTCAGGGTCTATGGTCTCGGGAAGAGTCTCTTCTCCCGATAAACATTCTGGAACTGAGAGCGATATTCAATACTCTCAGGGCTTGGCCTCAACTAGCAAAGGCCAGATTCATAAGATTCCAATCAGACAACATGACGACTGTTGCTTACATCAACCATCAGGGGGGAACAAGGAGTTCCCTGGCGATGAGAGAAGTGACCAAAATCATAAAATGGGCGGAGGATCACTCCTGCCACCTGTCTGCGATCCACATCCCAGGAGTGGAAAACTGGGAGGCGGATTATCTGAGTCGTCAGACATTCCATCCGGGGGAGTGGGAACTCCACCCGGAGATATTTGCCCAGTTGACTCAATTATGGGGCATTCCAGACATGGATCTGATGGCGTCTCGTCAGAACTTCAAGGTTCCTTGCTACGGGTCCAGATCCAGGGATCCCAAGGCGACTCTAGTAGATGCACTAGTAGCACCTTGGACCTTCAACCTAGCTTATGTATTTCCACCGTTTCCTCTCATTCCCAGGCTGGTAGCCAGGATCAAACAGGAGAGGGCCTCTGTGATCTTGATAGCTCCTGCGTGGCCACGCAGGACTTGGTATGCAGACCTGGTGAATATGTCATCGGTTCCACCATGGTAGCTACCTTTGAGACAGGACCTTCTTGTTCAGGGTCCATTCGAACATCCAAATCTGGTCTCCCTCCAGCTGACGGCTTGGAGATTGAACGTTTGATCCTATCAAAGCGTGGGTTTTCAGATTCTGTGATAGATACTCTGGTTCAGGCCAGAAAACCGGTAACTAGAAAGATTTACCAGAAGATATGGAAAAGATATATCTGTTGGTGTGAATCCAAATGGTTCCCATGGAATAAGATAAAAATTCCTAAGATTCTCTCCTTTCTACAAGAAGGTTTGGAGAGAGGATTATCTGCAAGTTCTCTAAAGGGACAGATCTCTGCTTTATCTGTCTTACTACACAAAAGACTGGCAGCTGTGCCAGATGTTCAAGCATTTGTTCAGGCTCTGGTTAGGATCAAGCCTGTTTACAGACCTTTGACTCCTCCCTGGAGTCTAAATCTAGTTCTTTCAGTTCTTCAAGGGGTTCCGTTTGAACCTTTACATTCCGTAGATATTAAGTTACTATCTTGGAAAGTTTTGTTTTTGGTTGCTATTTCTTCTGCTAGAAGAGTTTCAGAGTTATCTGCTTTGCAGTGTTCTCCGCCTTATCTGGTGTTCCATGCAGATAAGGTGGTTTTGCGTACTAAGCCTGGTTTTCTTCCAAAGGTTGTTTCTAACAAGAATATTAACCAGGAGATAGTTGTACCTTCTTTATGTCCGAATCCAGTTTCAAAGAAGGAACGTTTGTTACACAATTTGGACGTAGTCCGTGCTCTAAAATTCTATTTAGAGGCTACAAAAGATTTCGGACAAACATCTTCTTTGTTTGTTGTCTATTCTGGTAAAAGGAGAGGTCAAAAAGCGACTTCTACCTCTTTCCTTTTGGCTTAAAAGCATTATCCGATTGGCCTACGAGACTGCCGGACGGCAGCCTCCTGAAAGAATCACAGCTCACTCCACTAGGGCTGTGGCTTCCACATGGGCCTTCAAGAACGAGGCTTCTGTTGACCAGATATGTAAGGCAGCGACTTGGTCTTCACTGCACACTTTTGCCAAATTTTACAAATTTGATACTTTTGCTTCTTCGGAGGCTATTTTTGGGAGAAAGGTTTTGCAAGCCGTGGTGCCTTCCGTTTAGGTAACCTGATTTGCTCCCTCCCTTCATCCGTGTCCTAAAGCTTTGGTATTGGTTCCCACAAGCAAGGATGACGCCGTGGTCCGGACACACCAATGTTGGAGAAAACAGAATTTATGCTTACCTGATAAATTACTTTCTCCAACGGTGTGTCCGGTCCACGGCCCGCCCTGGTTTTTTTAATCAGGTCTGATGAATTATTTTCTCTAACTACAGTCACCACGGTACCATATGGTTTCTCCTATATTTTTCCTCCTGTCGGTCGAATGACTGGGGTGGGCGGAGCCTAGGAGGGACTATATGGCCAGCTTTGCTGGGACACTTTGCCATTTCCTGTTGGGGAAGAGATATTCCCACAAGTAAGGATGACGCCGTGGACCGGACACACCGTTGGAGAAAGTAATTTATCAGGTAAGCATAAATTCTGTTTTTAATTAGTGCACTGCTTTTCATTAGCAGTCACATTTTTTTTGTTTGTGATAGTGAGTGCATTTCAGGCAGGTTTTTTTTTAATGAAAGGACCAGAAAATACACTATATTTGCATAATCAACAGATGTATGATTAAAAAAAAACAATGTAATAGCACTTAGAACTTTAAATGAATAGTGGATTTATTTATTTTTCCTGACAAGTCTTCCTCCACTCCTGTATCAGCCATCACCCAATCACAAATGCATATACATATATTTTGTGAATTCCTGCACATGCTCAGTAGGAGCTGGTGATTTTAAAGTGTAAATATAAAGACTGCACATTTTGTTAATGGAAGTAAGTTGTAAAGTGGCATGCTCTATCTGAATCAAAGTTTAACTTGAGGGTCACTTCTAAGGGTTACTGTTGTAAGGGGGGAAATCATCAGCCACTGGTACCCTCACACTGGGTAGATTGGTTATATCAAGACTAAAACCATATAGAGAAGCACCTACCATACTCTTTGTCCTTGACTATATTGGTTATTACTGATAAAGACGTTTCTATACGGCAGCCACCTCTGGTATCCTCAGTCCCTTAAAGTGATTGTCAATTCTAGCGTTTGTGAAATGCTAGAATTGACCATTGGAACAAATAAAGGGGACTTTCATTCATGAAGTATAACATACTTAATGCTGAAAGCTCCTATTTGTTTCATGCGTTCGCTGCACTGAGCTCTATAGTGATGTTTTCATCTTAGCCAATAGCCGTGCAGGAAATCCTGCTTGGCGCCTGCTGGAAAGCAAGGAATCTTCACCTCTTAGCAAAACAGCTTTATGCCGTGGGCTGCTTGAGTAGCTCAGTGCGGTGAATGCTTGAAACAAATAAAAGGAGCTTTCAGCATGAATTATTTTATACTTCATGAATGAAAGTCCTCTTTATTTGTTTCAATGGTCAATACTAGCATTTCACAAACGCTAGGATTGACAATCACTTTAAATGAACTGCAAGACTTGTTATAGTTAAGGTTATATAGATATCAGGGGTTCTCAAGCCAAGTGAACTCAAGGCCCGGTAAATTTTAGCCAGAGCTGTCCAGGGCCCGGTAATCATTGGGAGTGGGTTGTAAAGTGTGGAGTGTGTGTATGTATGTAACAGTGGGTTAATTTTATACACACACATATATCCCACTGACACCAATTAACTATTATTTAATTAACCCACTGTACACCAATGTATTTTTAAATATATATATATATATATATATATTTATACAGTGTGTATATATGTGTGTGTGTGTGTATGTGTGTATGTATATATATATATATATATATATATATATATATATATATATATATATATATATATATATATATATATATATATGTGTGTATATATATGTATGTGTATATATGTATGTATGTGTGTGTATATATGTGTGTGTGTGTATGTGTGTGTATATGTATGTGTATATATATATATATATATATATATATATATATATATATATATATATATATATCCCACTGACACCAATTAATTATATAATTAACCCACTGTACAGAAATGTAAAATATATACACACACACATTGGTGTACAGTGGGTTAATTATATAATAATTCATTGATGTCTGTGTGATATAAATATATATATATATATATATATATATATATATATATATATATATATATATATATATATATATATATATATATAAATACATTGGTGTACAGTGGGTAATTATAATAATTCATTGTGTCAGTGGGATATAAATACATTAGTGTACAGTGGGTTTTTACATAACAATTCATTGGTGTCAGTGGAATATATATATATATATATATATATATATGCGCGCGCATTGGTTTCAGTGGGTTAATTATAATAAAAGACATTCATTGGTGTCAGTGGCCGCCCTAATTATGTTACATCATTGGTGTTAGTGGGCTTACTAACCTGTGAGCCGATCTGGTTCTTCTCAGGCTGTGTCACGCTCCCAGCCGCTCCACGATAACAACCCACAAGCAGACATGCGCACTGGTGCTCTGACAGGCCCGTCCAGAATTTCAGAGCTATGTTGAGTGGTGGGCCTGTCAGAGTGGGCGTCGGGTCGCGGCCCGGATGTTGAGAATCACGGATATAGATGGTAACACCTCCAGACACCCTTTTTACTAGATACACGGGTTACTACTTGTAGGGTTGGGTATGTAAGACTCCACTTATGTGCTTCATGTATCATATTGAATGATATTGATGGGGGTAGTGTTTGGAGGAAGCCCTTCTACACTGGACGTGTAGAAGTATTAGTTAGGGAGTGGTATTTAATTTTGGCTTTTTTTTTTTTTTTGTGTGTGTGTGTGTAATTAACTTTGATCTTTGCCTGTCAGGTTGTGTGTCAGTTCTTTATACAATTTCATATTTTTATTTTTTTTCCCTTCCCTCCCTTTTAGAGTTTGGAGGTTTTGGTTCTGTCAGTGGAAAAATAGAGATTGAGATCAAAATAAACCATGAGGGTGAGGTGAATAGAGCACGCTACATGCCACAGAACCCCTGCATCATTGCTACAAAGACTCCCTCTAGTGATGTTCTTGTATTTGACTACACAAAACACCCATCTAAACCAGGTGAGTTGTTACATAGGCCCTTTACCAATGATTAGCAGCTGTAATGCTGTTTTCTGTGGATACCACACATTGCATTTATTAAACTCTTTATTATTAAACAGAAAAAAGGAGCCATGTTGATGTTTGTAACTATATATTTGTAGAATAATCACCCAGGTGCAATAATTTTAAACTCTGGGAGCTGTGCTTTCAAGGATTTGTTAATTCAACACTAATATATTTGGCAACTTCAGCTCTATTATGTAAAATATGAACTTTAGGTGCTTTTTAATGTGACTTTGATTTTATTTTTTTTCCTCCTGACAGATCCGTCAGGGGAGTGTAACCCAGATCTGCGGCTTCGAGGCCATCAGAAAGAGGGTTACGGATTATCTTGGAACCCGAACCTTAGTGGTAACCTGCTCAGTGCTTCGGATGACCATGTGAGTAATCATTCTCAACCCTTTTTTTTTTTTTTTTTTTTTTTTTTTTTTTTTTTTTTTTGTATAGCATATATTGGACTATGGCTTACGTGCATTTTCTCCCTTCCTCTCTGTAGACTATCTGTCTGTGGGACATCAGTGCTGTGCCCAAGGAGGGTAAGGTAGTGGATGCTAAAACAATCTTCACAGGACACACTGCAGTAGTGGAGGATGTCTCGTGGCATTTACTCCATGAGTCTCTATTTGGATCAGTAGCAGATGACCAGAAATTAATGATGTGAGTTATGATTCTCTTATTCCAGATAAACACCTGCTCTGCTGAATTTGATGATATGAGCTTGCATTTTAGAAAAGTATTATTGTGTCAGATCTATATGGATTTGTTCATTATTTGTACATAAATTCATTCACATTAAATCCTGTATTACCTTTGACAGTTGGGACACCCGCTCAAACAACACATCGAAGCCCAGCCATTCTGTTGATGCTCATACAGCTGAGGTGAACTGCCTTTCTTTCAACCCTTACAGTGAATTCATCTTGGCCACCGGATCAGCAGACAAGGTAAATTCATTCAAATTCTGTAACCGCTTTCTAGAACCATTTGTGTTGCCGTAGTTCCCTGTATATGTAACTAATGTCCATTTAAGTAAATGCAGATACAAACACCTTGAAAAATATTTCTGCAGTCATGCAATGAATTAACATAGTGTATGGTGAAAATATTTGGCACCTTTTTTTGCTACAGTTTTTTAGTAGCCAAACTCCACATCACTTGCCTTACTTGTTAAACCCAAACTAGACACATCTAGTCAGTCATTATGTTAGCAAACTCATTGTTTTGCATTTTTTGTAATTTTGTCTCTGAAGCCAGATAGGTACAGGTGTCTGGTGGGGGTTGTGGTGGTAATTAGTACCAGATTTTAAAACAAAAAGGGTCATCCACTTTTTAAGATTATTTTATTAGAAGACAAATAATATAGGCATGAAAAATTAACAATTGCCTACTAGAAGCTACAACATTCAGTCCAAATTATACAGGGCAACTCTAGCTTAAATAAATCCAGGTTAAGCAATATGAACTAAACATGGTAAACCAGAAAATCTATCCCAAGAAGAATAAAGATAATATACTAAGCCAGTTCAGTCCTCCAGACTCTCTCTCTCTCTATATCTCTCTTTCTCTCTCTTTCTCTCCGCCATACCCATGATTCTTCCATCTATGCCTGATAGTGGAGCGTGATTCATCACTCCAGAGAACACGTTTACATTTCTCAAGAGTCCAGGGCTGTGTGCTTTACACCACTCTAGATCAGTGTTTTTCAACCAGTGTGCCGTGGCACACTAGTGTGCCGTGAGAGATCCTCAGGTGTGCTGCGGCAGACTGACAACATTGCGGGGGTATCCCTCTTTCAAATTTTGAAATATTGGGAGATATGTGACAGGCTCATCAGGCATCATTTACAACCATGACATTCATTCACAGACAATCATTATGATTGTTTGTGAATGAATGTCAATATGTCATATATAGTTTGTAGGAGGCATGGCATCACAGCACGGTGTGTGTTTGTATATATATATATCTATATATCCTGTATTGGGCTACAATGTGATTATCTAAAATTTTGGGATGGTGGTGTGCCGCAGAATTTTTTTTTTATGTAAAAGTGTGCCACGGCAAAAAAAAGGTTGCTAATCATTGCTCTAGATAATGCTTGACATTGCGCATGTTGATGTGAGGCTTGTGTACAGTTGCTCATGGAAACCCATCTCGTGTAGCTCCCAACGTACAGATCTTGTGCCGTTACTTCCAGAGGCAATAGGGAGTGATGCAGCAGATGACTTTTGCAACACTGTACAAATAAAATGATGATAGGTCATTTTTACATGGTGTCTGTGTGTGACTACGACCGTGCCATATTTAAGGCGCTGAGCTCATCGGTACAATAAATTGGACTGCCAATGTTTCTCAATTGGAATTTCATGGCTGTCTGCTGGATTGTATGCTCTTGCAAGCAATAGGTGTGGCTTAAACATATTAGCTCAGTTAGGTGTGTTCACAAACCTTTTTGTGTAATATTAAAAGAAAAGCCCTTTATAATTTTATTACCAGCAGACAAGACACTAATTCTATTAAACCCATAAACATTGCTCAAATTAACTAGGGAAGATGATTTAACTTGTAGGCCCTTGTAATATATGGCTGTCAATACTGTACAACACTCAGAAGTAACCCTTTATTTCACCATTGCAGACAGTTGCATTGTGGGACCTGCGCAATTTGAAATTAAAGCTGCATTCATTTGAGTCTCACAAGGATGAGATTTTCCAGGTATGAGACCGTTCTGTTTGGGTGTGTAGAGAAGAGTTCGCTTAATTCCATACATCATAACTGCATAGTTTTTATATATGTGTACGCATGCATACACATAATTTTATTATTTGTTCCCCCCTTAGGTTCAGTGGTCTCCACATAATGAAACCATCTTGGCTTCCAGTGGTACTGATCGCAGGCTTAATGTCTGGGATTTAAGGTATGCATGGTTATGCTTTATAACTGTCCCTGTTTTATATGGTAGTGCTATGTTTTCATTATCTGAGTTTATTTTTCCTGAGACTACTCTGAGGAGCAATATAGAACCAACCATAATTTGTACATGCTATGGAAAGCTATAAACTGTAAATTAACTGATAAAAATGCTGCTTGCTTTCTCTGCAGTAAAATTGGAGAAGAACAGTCTCCAGAGGATGCAGAAGATGGTCCTCCCGAATTATTGGTGAGCCATATATGGATCATGAAAAATGTTGAGTTATCTGGCTCAGGGTAGAATAAACTGTCAAGTCTAATTTCTCTTTCCTCCTAGTTCATTCATGGTGGTCATACAGCAAAGATCTCAGACTTCTCTTGGAACCCTAATGAGCCATGGGTGATCTGCTCTGTATCAGAGGATAACATCATGCAGGTCTGGCAGATGGTAAGTGTCAGCTCTGTGTGCTCCTGTATTACGGATTTACTTTCACAGCTGTATGTTTTCCTACAATTAAAAGCTTAGCATTCCTTGCTTGTGATTTCCATAATCTGTCAAACTAACCTATACGGCACTTCTTGTTTGAGAGAAATGTACATAGAGAGAAGCCACCATTAATATTTGTACCCATTAAAAATTCTTTCACCTGAAAATTATACTAAACTCTGGTGCATATTAATTGAGTAATTTTTCTAGCAAAGACTTGGACATTAACAACTTTTTTTTGTTTTCTAAATCGCACAATGCAAAGAGAGAATCTGCATTTATTCTGTGATCATATGCATGACAGTGTTAATAAAGTAAATTTCACTGTTACCTATGTCTTCTATTCATAGGCCGAGAACATTTATAATGATGAAGAAACAGAAGGCAGTGTGGACCCAGAGGGGCAGGGATCCTAGTAGCTTAAAAGTCAACAATGTTCTGGATACTGTGTCGTCTTCATCAAGCACTTGGACTTTGGCTATTCTGGGCCTATAATAGGCTCCACATTTTCCCCTGCTGTCTGTAATCTCTTACTGGCATTAGTAAGGGATCTCTCCATTTTTATTATATATAAATATTTTATATAAGAATATTTGTTTTAATTAGGCTTCAGGTGTTTTTGTTTTTTAATATTATAAATGTGAAGGGGAAGAGAGAGCTCAGTTTGATCTTGACACAGAGGTCCCACTGATTCATTCTGAATCTCTTGCATAGTAGAGAACATTCCAGGACACAGCTTCGCAAAGCATTTTTGTCACAAAACGTGGCCACACAAATGTCTCAAAAATAGACTTATCTTCCTTCCTTTTTAACTTTCATGTGTTTTTATGGATTCAACCTTGTTGACTGCTGTTTGTGCTTAACAGCCTCTGAGAAGCAACACGGTGACTTTGTGAATGCAGATTTTTTTTTTTTACCCCAGCACATCTTTGGTGCTGTGTGAACACATGAAATGAATAAACATACTTGATTTTTTTTAAAATTTTATTTTATATAGCTTTCCCCTTTGAAGGTCATTGCAACATCCAACTTTTAGACCTACATATATTTGCATTCACTTAACAACATATCAATTTTTTACCAAAGAACTGATTGTAATCTATGTCCTGTCATTAAATATCAGGGCTGATTTTTTTTTTTTTTTTTGCGCCTGTTCACTTTCAAGGGTTAAATTCTAAATAGTATATATCTGGTCATCAATGGTATAGTCCATTTCTGGAGACCTTGGTAGATGGGGGAAAAGGCCAGAGGAATTATAGTGTGAGAAGTAGAACTTTTTGTTATTAAAGGCTTCCAGCTTGTCATGAAGTTAAGGAACTGGCAAAATATTTTTCCTCTAACCAGGTTACGATGTGCAATACACAGACTTTATACAATAGCGTAAGTCCGTAACTCAATTCTCCTCTTGATTAAATGGACTTGCGTGTGCCTTCTCCCCTCCTAGGTACATTTTCCATATATTCATGTCCATGGAAAATAAGTCTACACTAGACTTTTACAAACACTTCTTGACATTTGCTCAACTTGCTTTTTAAGATATAACTTGTAGTAGCAAATATCCCTTTTCTTTAAAGACAGATTAAGTGAAAAGACAGGCGTCGGAGGTGGCCTTCAACAGGAGATTCATTCTTTTTTTGTTACCGATTTAAAGAGTTGTCCATATATTTCAAGGCATCCCCTATGGTTAAAGAAAAAAAATTACAAATGTTAGATTTAGACTCCAATAGCAAAGGTATTAACAGTCTCTAGTGATCTCACATTTCGTTAGTATTGGCTCTTTTATAATGCAGGAACTTCAATTGTAGTTTATCCTATAATCCGAACATGTGAAGCTAATGTTACTTATGCTATGTCCACACCACCTAGGAGATTAGAAACTGCATGGTTACAGAAACAGCCAACTTGTTAATTATTAAAATATAGTATGAATTGATGAGTTCTAAATGCTAATTATATGTAAATACACAAACTTATTAGGTTAGAAATATTTGCTCTGTCTTTCTATCTAGTACAATTCTTTTTAAATGTGGTACCTCTTTTGCTTAGAACAAGTAAGAGCAGTTATAAATGAGCATTGGCCATGCGGTACAGCACAGTGGTAGCGGGTGGTGCAAGCTGTAGTTGTACCGCACAAATCCCCAATAATATAACAGTCCAAAAGAAACAGCAGTACTCATCACTTATGCAAAAACTTCCATCTTTGAGACTTCAAAGAAAAAGACCATGTTTCAGACCTCTAGTCCTTAGTCATGTCAATACACAAATGCAGATAACACACCTTAATAAAGGGATAGGGGTTACAAACCACACCTACCAATTAACTTTTTAACTGCAAAATCAGATACTATTTCAGTGTTTACCTGACAAAATACAAAAGTGCATACAAATAAAATCAATTATACAATGTTGCATATAGCAAAAGTACAGAATACAGAAACAAAATATCAATCTAATATATATAACATAGTTGTTACTCAAAACAGAGGTGGATCAAAGGAAGACAGAGAGGTCATATTCTTTGTTCATTCCAATTGAAAACAGAGTCTCCAATTTATTAATCCAAAATACCTCCTGTTTTAGATATAATTCTCTATCCCCTTCTGGGTATAGTGATATCTATGATCTGAAACCTAAGTTGGCAGATGATATGGCCTGCCTGACTAAAATGTTCTGCTACTGGATTTTTTTATTTTGCAATTCCTAATGTCAGACCTGTGCTCGCATATTCTCTCCCGGACCATCCTAGTGGTCTCTCAGATATAGCTCCGCCCACAAGGACACTTAATCATATATATGGCATAGGTAGTATTGCATGCAAATAGACCCCTAATGGTATATTTCTTACTAGTACGTGGATAATAGAAGTATTTTCCTTTTATCATACTGTTACAGCTGGCACAACCCAGACATGGATAACAACCCATGTTTTTATCAGAAATATATGTCTGTAGTGTACATTAGTCTTTTGAGGGCCTATGTCAGCTTTAATCAGTCTATCTCTGAGATTCTCACTTCTATAGGCAGGCATAAAACCTAACTGAAATTCCTTAACTAGAGGATTACATGTGCTCAAAATATGCCAGTGTTTTCTAAGGATAGAATTAATACACTTACTTAATGTATTAAATCTAGTGACAGGACAATCTTGTTTAGACTTGATCTTTACTTTCGGTTTGGATGTCTCAAGCAGATTATTACGTGGTAATGCCGCTATTTCTTTAATCTCCTTGTCAACTAGCCATGAGGGATAACCCCCTCATTTTAAACTTATCTCCCATCTCATTCAATCTCTGTATAACAAGTGTATCGTCAGATACAATTCTCCTAACTCTCAGGAGTTGACTGCGAGGTGATGACTTATTAAGGGGCTCAGGATGGAAGCTATCAAAATGGAGCAGTGGATTTTGTATATAAATCTGTTCCAAAGCCATAACCAGATTTATAAATCTTGGTGTCCAAAAATTCAATGCTTTCCTCACTGTGTTTTAAAGAAAACTTGATGTGTGGTTGCACTATTCAGCTTTTTAACAAATTCCCATAGGGATCCAATGTCGCCCAACCATACGCCAAATATATCGTCTATGTAGCGCCACATAGAACGAATAGACCATTCTCAAAAACAAATTTTTCTTCAAAGATGTTCATAAATATATATGCATATGTTGGGGCGACATTGGACCCCATGGCCGTGCCTTGAATATAAAATTCATCCTGGAATAGAAAATAATTGCATCTTAATAGGATCTCAAGGTCTAAAATAAAGTCAATTTGACAATTAAATGTACTGAATTGTTGCAAAACCTTTTTCACTGCTCCCATACCAGATGCATGTGTTATAGAAGTGTATAGGCTTGATACATCTAGTGTATATAAAATGCTTTTATCTGTAGCAATATTTAAGTCATTTAGTTTGACCCAAAAGTCACTTGTGTCTTTAAGAGAAGAACTGGACAATTCTACAAAGGGTCTTAGAATATGATCTAAGTAAATTGAAATGTTAGAGCATACAGAATTCATGCCAAAAACAATGGGGTGTCCCGGAGGGGCCTGTATATTTCTATGCACCTTGGGTAAGGTGTATAATACAGGTGTTCTTGCATGTTCACATGAAAGGAAAGTAATCTCTTTTTTGCCAATTATACCATTCTTAAAGGCATATAGTACCTTGTTCTTAATCTCTTTCTCAATATTAAATATTGGGTTATATGGTAAATGGTGATACACCTCACCATCTGACAATTGGGACTTAATCTCTTTTACATAATATTCTTTATCTAAAAGAACCGTAGCTCCGCCTTTATCTGCAGATTTTAGAATGATGTTTTTGTTTAAGTTTTTAATGCTCTTAGAGATTCTTTATTCAAAAAACACCCATCATAAACATTCATATCTGTGTGTTTGTTTTTCTTTCTTTGCACTTTGTCCTGTAAGTTTTAAACATCATCAAGTACTAATTTTGAAAACGTGTCAACACTATGGTCATAACTTTGTGGCATGTATCTACTTCTAAGTTTCAAACCCAAATGTTTAAGATGTAACTTACTAGAGTTAACTACAGGTTTAACAAATTTATCAACGTAACAGTCATTGGAGAACATTGACTTTAATTTAAGAGATCTAAGAAATTTGAGAAGATCTTTCTCTATTTCAAAAAAATCACACTTTGCAAAGGGGCAAAAAGAGAGTCCTCTTAATAATAGTGATTCAGTCTCTGTAATCTGTACCTGTGATAGAATTTAAAACTAGTTATTCACCCTTGCTCCCCGTTTGTTCCGGTTGCTTCTGTGTGGTGCCTTGTCTTTGTCTCCTGCCCCCACGTCTGACCTTGTGTCTGTTTCCGAGTCCCCCGTATGGCGCTACATAGACGCTGTATTTAGCGTATGGTTGGGCGACATTGGATCCCAATGGGAATTTGTTAAACAGCTGAATAGTGCAACCACACATATCCTGTTTTCTTTAAAACACAGTGAGGAAAGCATTGAATTTTTGGACACCAAGATTTATAAATCTGGTTATGGCTTTGGAACAGATTTGTATACAAAATTCACTGATAAAAATAGCCTGCTCCATTTTGATTGTTTCCACCCTGAGTCCCTTAAGAAGTCATTACCTCGCAGTCAACTCCTGAGAGTTAGGAGAATTGTATATGACGGTACACTTGTTATACAGAGATTGAATGAGATGGGAGATAAGTTTAAAATGAGGGGGTTATCCCTCATGGCTAGTTGACAAGGAGATTAAAGAAATAGCGGCATTACCACGTAATAGTCTGCTTGAGACATCCAAACCGAAAGTTAAGATCAAGTCTAAACAAGAGCGTCCTGTCTTTGTCACTATATTTAATGCATTAAGTAATTGTATTAATTCTATCCTTAGAAAACACTGGCATATTTTGAGCACATGTAATCCTCTAGTTAAGGAATTTCAGTTAGGTTTTATGCCTGCCTATAGGAGAAGTGAGAATCTTAGAGATAGACTGATTAAAGCTGACATAGGCCCTCAAAAGGCTAATGTACAGACATATTTTTGATAAAAACATGGGTTGTTATCCATGTCTGGGTTGTGCCAGCTATAAATGTATGGTAAAAGGAAAATACTTCTATCCACGTACTGTAAGAAATATATCATTAGGCGTCTATTTACATGCAGTACTACCTATGCCATATATACGATTAAGTGTCCTTGTGGGCGGAGCTATATCGGAGAGACCACTAGGATGGTCCGGGAGAGAATATGCGTACGGTGTCCATTTTAGGACATCCTTGCTCCCTCCTCCATCCTTTAAAACTCCATGCTCCCTCCTGCAAAACTCCATTGTACCTCAGTTATCAGGACTCGGGTATCAGACATCAGGAGTCAGGTATCAGGACTCAGGTGTCAGACATCAGATGTCAGTTATCAGGACTCAGGTGTCAGACATAATTTTGAAAAAATATCTGCTCATAATGTATTTTTTTTTCATCAGGCAATCATATAATCCTTCACTATCAATGCCATCCTATTATATTTTTTATACAATATTAGCTATCCACAGTCAGAAGCTTATATAGCGCAATCATACCTTTTTAATGTTATATTTGTTATAGTAAAGATTTACGAAAAAAATATATATATTTTTTTATTTTTCAAAAATATACAATTTAGCTTGTAGTATATAAACTCCTGAACATATATATATCACTTCTCCACCTTCCTGTCAATCTCCCTCAGTCATGCAATGAATCACTGTACGTCCTCCTCATAAACTCCTTCCTACCTCCTGTATCAGAAGATATTTCTGTTTTGTGCCTTTTCCACACCTTTAGGGGCGGAGTTATGTTTTAATGTAACACCCCTTTCTCAGAGATTTTAATCTTTCCATTGAGAGCAGATTAATAATATTAACTCCAGATGACACATTTGAAAGCTTTTCTGGAGAAGAAAAATAAAATTACAGAATTTGCAGGTAAGAAATATGATTATCATTTTATTTGCATATTTTTTAATTGGAAATGAAAAAAACGTTTTTTTGCTTTACCATGCAACAAATAAGGTTATATATTTGTTTTGTTAAACACACAGTCTTGATAAATCTGCACATGGCATAACCTTTGTATTATTAAGCCTTTTATTGGTAAAATATGTTGTTTATAGTTATTTGCTTTACATAAGCAAAAGGAAGAACAAAAATGATTATTCTTTACCATACAGCCAGATTCTATATTTATTTTGTTAAACATACAGACTTGATAAATATGCACATTTCAGGACCTTAATTTTATTAAGACTTTTAGTGGTGCAAAATTATGTTGTTTTACAGTTATTTGCTTTACACAAGCAATGTTATTACAACCCATGCTAATGCTGCTTTGTTTTTAGCTATTTAAGTGTTTTTTACAATTGTTGATGAAAATAAACATTACATCATCAAGGTCAAATATAGCAGAATATTTAAGTTTTTATTTTATAGCAGTGTTAAACAAATACAAATAAATCTGGTAACAGGTTTGTATTACTACTGCAATGAAAATGATTTTAAAGTACATGTTGAACTTTTTCTCCAGCCAAAGACTTATAATATTGTTTTGTCAGTTGATACATACATATTGATCATCAAGTCTGAACTATAACACATAATTATTATTGTTAGCTGCAGGACTAGCAATCCACTACTGGGAGCTAGATGAACACATTGGCTGAGCCAATGACAAGAGGAATTCACATTAGCATGGGTTGTAATAACATTGCTTGTGTAAAGCATTTAGCATGGGTTGTAATAACATTGCTTGTGTAAAGCAAATAACTGTAAAACAACATAATATTGCACCACTAAAAGTCTTAATAAAATAAAGGTCCTGAAATGTGCATATTTATAAAGACTGTATGTTTAACAAAATAAATATACAATCTGATTGGCTGTATGGTAAAGAATAATCATTTCTTTTTTTTGTCCTTTTGCTTATGTAAAACAAATAACTATAAAACAACATAATATTGCACCAATAAAAGGCTTGATAATACAAAGGTAATGCCATCTGCAGATTTATCAAGACTGTTGCATGGTAAGGAATAAAGTTTTTTTCATTTCCAATTTTTTTTAAAAAAAAATATGCAAATTATAATCATATTTCTTACTTGCAAATGCTGTAATTTTATTTTACTTCTCCAGAAAAGCTTTCAAATTTGGGGATGTACTAAAAGGAATGACAAGGGTGAATGACAAAATGGAATGCCCATAGACTTTAATGGGATGTAAAATTAAAAGTGTTCAAGCAACAAAACTATGAGACATATCAACTAGATATTTACTAGATATGTTCCCCAGATACAGTATCATAATCTGAAAGTGAGATTACGTCAGATTATAGCTGCTTTCTATGGAATGACAAGGGTGAATGACAAAATGGAATGCCCATAGACTATAATGGAATTACATTTAAAAGTGCTATAGCAACAAAAATATCAGACATAACAAATAGATATTTACCAGATATGTTCCCCAGGTACAGTAGCATATTCTGAAAGTGAGATTACATCAGTTTATAGCTGCTTTCTATGGAATGACAAGATGGAATGCCCATAGACTATAATGGGATTACATTTAAAAGAGCTATAGAAACTAAACTATGATACATTTCAAATAGATATTTACCAGATATGTTCCCCAGGTACAGTAGCATATTCTGAAAGTGAGATTATGTGAGATTATAGCGGCTTTCTATAAAATGACAAGTGTGAATAACTACATGGAATGCCCCTAATCTTTAATAGGATGTAATGTTTCAAATGCTATAGCAGCAAAACTATGACACATATTACATAGATGTTTACCAGATATGTTCCACAAGTGCAGTATCATATTCTGATTGTGTGGAATTATAGCTGCTTTCTATGGAATGACATATGTCTATGACAAAATAGACTTCAAAAGGATGTGAAGTTAAAAGTGTTATAACACATAGAATAAATTAACCCTTGAAATCATGAGATCTTCATTAGATTTTTACTAGAATAATTTTTAACACTATGGTGCCGAATTATCAAGGGCCAAATGGCCCCTGATTCCGTGCTAGCCTTCAGGCTCCCCGGAAACAGCAGTTAAGAAGCAGAGGTCTTAAAAACGCTGGTCTGCCGCCTCTGAGTGGCGGACAGCAATCAACCCGATCGGATACAATCGGGTTGATTGACACCCTCTGCAGGGGGCGGAATTGCGCAAGCAGTTCACTATAACTGCTTGTGCAATGCTAAATGCCAATAGTGTATGCTGTCTGCATTCAGCGATGTCTGGCGGATGTACAGCGTATCATGTCCGCCAGACTTTAATCATTTGTCCCCTATATATTGTATGTATTTATATACAGTATATATATATATATATATATATATACACACACAGTTGTATGCAAAACTTTAGGCACCCCTGGCAATTTTCTTTTATAAATAATTAGGTGTTTGGATCAGCAATTTCATTTTGATCTATCAAATAACTGAATGACACAGTAATATTTCAGTAGTGAAATTGGGTTTATTGGATTAACAGAAAATGTGCAATATGCATCCAAACGAAATTAGACAGGTGCATAAATTTGGGCACCCTTGTCATTTTGTTGATTTGAATACCTGTAACTAACTAGCACTGATTAATGGGAACACACAATTGGTTTGGTGAGCCCATTAAGCCTTGAACTTCATAGACAGGTGCATCCAATCATGAGAAAAGGTATTTAAGGTGGCCAATTACAAGTTGTTCTCTTTGACTCTCCTCTAAAGAGTGGCAACATGGGGGCCTCAAAACAACTCTCAAATGACCTAAATATTATGGTTTAGGGGAAGGCTGCAAAAAACTATTGCAGAGATTTAAGCTGTCAGTGTCCACTGTGAGGAACATAGTGAGGAAATGGAAGACCACAGGCACAGTTCTTTTTAAGGCCAGAAGTGGCAGGCCAAGTAAAATATCGGAGAGGCAAAGGATAGTGAGAACGGTCAAAAACAGCCCACAGACCACTTCCAAAAACCTACAACATCATCTTGCTGCAGATGTGCATCGTTCAACAATTCAGCGCACTTTGAACAAGGAGAAGCTGTATGGGAGAGTGATGCGGAAGAAGCCTTTTCTGCGCACACGCCACAAACAGAGTCCCTTGAGGTATGCAAACGCACCTTTGGACTAGCCAGCTTAATTTTGAAGAAGGTGCTGTGGACTGATGAAACAAAGATTGAGTTATTTTGTCATAACAAGGGGCGTTATGCATGGCGGCAAAAGAACACAGCGTTCCAAGACAAACACTTGCTACCCACAGTAAAATGTAGTGGATGTTCCATCATGCTTTGGGGCTGTGTGACCAGTGCCAGTACTGGGAATCTTGTTAAAGTTGAGGGTTGCATGGATTCCACCCAATATCAGCAGACACTTGAGAATAATGTTGAGGAATCGGTCACAAAGTTGAAGTTACGCCGGGGCTGGATATTTCAACAAGACAATGACCCAAAACACTGCTCAAAATCTACTCTGGCATTTATGTAGAGGAACAAGTACAATGTTCTGGAATGGCCATCCCAGACCTGAATATCATTAAAAATCTGTGTGGTGATTTGAAGCGGGCTGTCCTTGCTCGGCAAACATCAAACCTTACTGAACTGGAGATGATTTGCAAGGAGGAATGGTCCAAAATACCTTCATCAAGAATCCAGACACTCTTTACAGGCTATAGGAAGCGTCTAGAGGCTGTTATTCCTGCTAAAGGAGGCTCTGCTAAATATTGATGCAATATTTCTGTTGGGGTGCCCAAATTTATGCACCTGTCTAATTTTGTTTAGATGCATATTGCACATTTTCTGTTAATCCAATAAACATAATTTACTACTGAAATATTACTTTGTCCTTCAGTTATTTGATAGATAAAAATGAAATTGCTGATCCAAACACCTAATTATAAATGAAAATTGTCAGGTGTGCGTAAACTTTTGCATACAACTGTGTGTGTGTGTATATATATATATATATATATATATATAGAGAGAGAGAGAGATCAGTGTAGAAGAAGGGCACTCTCAGGATTTGTAGAAAGAAGAATATTTTCTTTATTCTTAGAACATTAATACATGGTCAACGTTTCGGCCCTCAGTTGGGCCTTCATCAGGGCGGGTACAATCTTTAAACTGCAGAGTGGCAACGATCATAGATCCAAAATAGCACTTGTCTATTTTGGATCTATGATCGTTGCCACTTGGCAGTTTAAAGATTGTACCCGTCCTGATGAAGGCCCAACTGAGGGTTGAAACGTCGACCATGTATTAATGTTCTAAGAATAAAGAAAATATTCTTTCTACTGATCTCTATAATTATTTCTCATAAGGATTGCACCCAGGTCATGACTGCTCCACCTGGTTGGAGTGCTGGGCTACATGCTATCTGACTTTTGAGAAATATATATATATATATATATATATATATATATATATACTGTATATACATGCATACAATATATAGGGGACAAATTAATAAAGTCTGGTGGACATGATACTCTGTAGCGTATCATGTCTGCCAGACATTGCTGAATGCTGACAGCATACACTGTTGGCATTTAGCATTGCACAAGCAGCTATAGTGAACTGCTTTGGCAATTCCGCCCCCTGCAGATTTGCGGACAATCGTCTGCTAGCAGAGGGTGTCAATCAACCTGATCGTGTTGATTGCTGTCCGCCACTAAGAGGCGGTGGACCAGGAGCCGGCTGCTTCTTAACTGCTGTTTCCCGGGAGCCTGAAGGCTTGCACGGAAACAGGGGAATCAGGGGCCATTTGGCCTTTGATAATTCGACCCCATAGTGTCAAAAATCTAATGAATATCTCATGATTTCAAGATGTCAGGGGTTAATTTGTACTATGTGTTATAACACTTAACTTCACATCCTTTTGAAGTCTATTTTGTCATAGACATATGTCATTCCATAGAAAGCAGCTATAATTCCACACAATCAGAATATGATACTGCAATTGTGGAACATATCTGGTAAACATCTATGTAATATGTGTCATAGTTTTGCTGCTATAGCATTTGAAACATTACATCCTATTAAAGATTAGGGGCATTCCATGTAGTTATTCACACTTGTCATTTTATAGAAAGCCGCTATAATCTCACATAATCTCACTTTCAGAATATGCTACTGTACCTGGGGAACATATCTGGTAAATATCTATTTGATATGTATCATAGTTTAGTTTCTATAGCTCTTTTAAATGTAATCCCATTATAGTCTATGGGCATTCCATTTTGTCATTCCATAGAAAGCAGCTATAATCTGAAGTAATCTCACTTTCAGAATATGCTACTGTACCTGGGGAACATATCTGGTAAATATCTAGTTGATATGTCTCATAGTTTTGTTGCTTGAACACTTTTAATTTTACATCCCATTAAAGTCTATGGGCATTCCATTTTGTCATTCACCCTTGTCATTCCTTTTAGTACATCCCCAAATTTGAAAGCCTTTCTGGAGAAGAAAAATAAAATTACAGCATTTGCAAGTAAGAAATATGATTATAATTTGCATTTCTCCTGTTAAGTGTGATCAGTCCACGGGTCATCATTACTTCTGGGATATTAACTCCTCCCCAACAGGAAGTGCAAGAGGATCACCCAGCAGAGCTGCTATATAGCTCCTCCCCTCTACGTCACACCCAGTCATTCTCTTGCACCCAACTAATAGATAGGATGTGTGAGAGGACTGTGGTGATTTTACTTAGTTTTTATAACTTCAATCAAAAGTTTGTTATTTTAAAACAGCACCAGAGTGTGTTGTTTCTCCTCAGGGAGAATTTGAAGAAGAATCTACCTGAGTTTTTCTGTATGATTTTAACCGGAGTAGTTAAGATCATGTTGCTGTTCTCGGCTATCTGAGGAGTGAGGTAAACTTCAGATCAGGGGACAGCGGGCAGGTTCACCTGCAAAGAGGTATGTAGCAGCATATTATTTTCTGAGAATGGAATTGACTAGAAAATACTGCAAATACCTATATAAAGTAAGTTCAGCCTTAAATGCAGTAGTAGCAACTGGTATCAGGCTGTCATATATGTATATTTTCACTTCAGTATTCTGGGGAATGGCATTTCACTGAAATAATACTGTTTACATAAAGCTTTAGCCTATTTTGTAGTAAAAACGGCTTGCAGCAGGCTTTTTATGACAAATACTTTTATTGATGTTAAACGTTTTTTGCTGGCATGTGAAATCGTTTATTTTTCTGAGGTACTGGGTGAAAACTTATTTGGGCATTAGTTTTATCCACTTGGCGGGCATTTTGTTTGATTTATGACAGTTTACTGATCTCCCTCACTGTTGTGTGTGAGGGGGAGGGGCTGAATTTGGCGCTTTTACTACGCATCAAAAATTCAGTCACAAGTCTGTTCTTCTTCCCTGCATGATCCGGTTCGTCTCTACAGAGCTCAGGGGTCTTCAAAAGTTATTTTGAGGGAGGTAATCACTCACAGCAGACCTGTGAGATTGTGCTTGACTGTGATAAAAAACGTTACATTCTGTACTTTTTTTCTGCTATTAAAGGGCTAGTTATCCATTACTAATAGGAGCAATCCTTTCCTAAAATTTTATTTTTACTGGGAAAAAAGTTTGTTTTCATAAAATTATCTGTTTTATTGTCATATCTTTCTGTGCTTCTTAAAGGCACTGCGTTTTTTTCATACTATTTATAAAAGTGAATTGAAAAGTATTTCCAAGTTTGCTGGTTATTTGCTAGTGTGTTAAACATGTCTGACTCAGAGGAATATCTCTGTGCTATATGTGCTAAAGCCAAAGTGGAGCCCAATAGAAATTTATGTACTAATTGTATTGATGCTACTTTAAATAAAAGTCAATCTGTACAAATTGAACAGCATTCACCAGACAACGAGAGGAAAGTTATGCCGACTAACTCCCCTCACGTGTCAGTACCTGCATCTCCCGCTCGGGGGGTGCGTGATATTGTAACGCCGGGTACTTCAGGGCGGCCATTACAAATCACATTGCAGGACATGGCTAATGTTATGACTGAGGTTTTGTCTAAATTACCAGAACTTAGAGGAAAGCGGGACCACTCTGGGGTGAGAACAGAGTGCGCTGATAATACTAGGGCCATGTCAGATACTGGGTCACAGTATGCGGAACATGAGGACGGAGAGCTTCAATCTGCAGGTGACGGTTCTGATCCCATTAGAGTGGATTCAGACATTTCTAATTTTAAGTTTAAGCTTGATAACCTCCGCGTACTGTTAGGGGAGGTATTAGCGGCTCTGAATGATTGTAACACCGTTGCAATTCCAGAGAAATTATGTAGGCTGGATAGATACTATGCGGTACCGGCGAGTACTGACGTATTTCCTATACCTAAGAGGCTTACAGAGATAATTACTAAGGAGTGGGATAGGCCCGGTGTGCCCTTTTCCCCCCCTCCTGTATTTAGAAAAATGTTTCCAATAGACGCCACCACACGGGACTTATGGCAGACGATCCCTAAGGTGGAGGGAGCGGTTTCGACTCTGGCTAAGCGTACCACTATCCCGGTGGAGGATAGCTGTGCTTTTTCTGATCCAATGGATAAAAAATTAGAAGGTTACCTTAAGAAAATGTTTGTTCAACAAGGTTTTATATTGCAACCTCTTGCATGTATTGCGTCTGTCACGGGCGCATCAGCCTTTTGGTCCGAGTCCCTGGAAGAGACTCTTGACTCAATAACTATAGAGGAAATTTCAAACAAGCTTAAAACACTTAAGCTAGCTAATTCATTTGTTTCAGATGCCGTTGTACATCTAACTAAACTTACGGCTAAGAATTCCGGATTCGCCATTCAGGCACGCAGAGCACTGTGGCTAAAATCCTGGTCAGCTGATGTTACTTCTAAATCTAAGTTACTCAACATACCTTTCAAAGGGCAGACCTTATTCGGGCCCGGTTTGAAGGAAATTATCGCTGACATTACAGGAGGTAAAGGACACGCCCTGCCTCAAGACAGAGCCAAGCCGAAGGCTGGACAGTCTAATTTTCGTTCCTTTCGTAATTTCAAGACAGGAGCAGCATCAACTTCCTCTGCACCAAAACAGGAAGGAGCTGTTACTCGCTACAGACAAGGCTGGAGACCTAACCAGTCCTGGAACAAGGGCAAGCAGGCCAGAAAACCTGCTGCTGCCCCTAAGACAGCATGAATTGAGTGCCCTCGATCCGGGAACGGATCTAGTGGGGGGCAGACTTTCTCTCTTCGCCCAGGCTTGGGCAAGAGATGTCCAGGATCCCTGGGCGTTAGAGATCATATCTCAGGGATATCTTCTGGACTTCAAGTCCTCTCCTCCAAAAGGGAGATTCCATCTGTCAAGGTTGTCAACAAACCAAATAAAGAAAGAGGCGTTTCTACGCTGTGTACAAGACCTTTTACTAATGGGAGTGATCCATCCGGTTCCGCGGTCGGAACACGGACAGGGGTTTTACTCAAATCTGTTTGTGGTTCCCAAGAAAGAAGGAACCTTCAGACCAATCTTGGATTTAAAGATCCTAAACAAATTCCTAAGAGTTCCATCGTTCAAAATGGAAACTATTCGGACAATCCTACCCATGATCCAAAAGGGTCAGTACATGACCACAGTGGATTTAAAGGATGCTTACCTTCACATACCGATTCACAGAGATCACTTCCGGTATCTAAGGTTTGCCTTCCTAGACAGGCATTACCAGTTTGTAGCTCTTCCATTCGGGTTGGCTACGGCTCCAAGAATCTTCACAAAGGTTCTGGGGGCTCTTCTGGTGGTACTAAGACCGTGAGGAATCTCGGTAGCTCCATACCTAGACGACATTCTGATTCAAGCTTCAAGCTTTCAAACTGCCAAGTCTCATACAGAGTTTGTACTGGCATTTCTAAGATCGCATGGGTGGAAGGTAAACGAAAAGAAGAGTTCTCTCGTTCCACTCACAAAAGTTCCCTTCTTGGGGACTCTTATAGATTCTGTAGAAATGAAGATTTACCTGACAGAAGACAGGTTAACAAAACTTCAAAACGCCTGCCGTGTCCTTCATTCCATTCAACACCCGTCAGTGGCTCAATGTATGGAGGTGATCGGCTTAATGGTAGCGGCAATGGACATAGTCCCCTTTGCACGCCTACACCTCAGACCGCTGCAATTGTGCATGCTAAGTTAGTGGAATGGGGATTACTCAGATTTGTCCCCCACTCTGAATCTGGATCAAGAGACCAGAAATTCTCTTCTGTGGTGGCTTTCTCGGCCACATCTGTCCAAGGGGATGCCATTCAGCAGGCCAAATTGGACAATTGTAACAACAGACGCCAGCCTGTAAGGTTGGGGCGCTGTCTGGAATTCCCTGAAGGCTCAGGGATCATGGACTCAGGAGGAGAGTCTCCTGCCAATAAACATTCTGGAATTGAGAGCAGTTCTCAATGCCCTTCTGGCTTGGCCCCAGTTAACAACTCGGGGGTTCATCAGATTTCAGTCGGACAACATCACGACTGTAGCTTACATCAACCATCAAGGAGGAACAAGAAGCTCCCTAGCGATGATGGAAGTATCAAAGATAATTCGTTGGGCAGAGTCTCACTCTTGCCATCTCTCAGCAATCCACATTCCGGGAGTGGAGAACTGGGAGGCGGATTTCCTAAGTCGTCAGACTTTTCATCCGGGGGAGTGGGAACTTCATCCGGAGGTCTTTGCCCAAATACTTCGACGTTGGGGCAAACCAGAGATAGATCTCATGGCGTCTCGACAGAACGCCAAGCTTCCTCGTTACGGGTCCAGATCCAGGGATCCGGGAGCGGCCCTAGTAGATGCTTTGACAGCACCTTGGACCTTCGGGAGAGCTTATGTGTTTCCACCCTTTCCGATGCTTCCTCGATTGATCGCCAGAATCAAACAGGAGAGAGCATCAGTAATTCTAATAGCGCCTGCGTGGCCTCGCAGGACCTGGTATGCAGATCTAGTGGACATGTCATCCTGTCCACCTTGGTCTCTGCCTCTGAGACAGGACCTTCTGATTCAGGGTCCTTTCAAACATCAAAATCTAATTTCTCTGAAGCTGACTGCCTGGAGATTGAACGCTTGATTTTATCAAAACGTGGATTCTCTGAGTCAGTAATTGATACCCTGATACAGGCTAGGAAGCCTGTTACCAGAAAGATTTATCATAAAATATGGCGTAAATACCTATATTGGTGCGAATCCAAAGGTTACTCTTGGAGTAAGGTTAGGATTCCTAGGATATTGTCTTTTCTACAAGAGGGTTTAGAAAAGGGTTTATCCGCTAGTTCTTTAAAGGGACAGATCTCAGCTCTGTCCATTTTGTTACACAAACGTCTGTCAGAAGTTCCAGACGTTCAGGCTTTTTGTCAGGCTTTGGCCAGGATTAAGCCTGTGTTTAAAAATGTTGCTCCGCCATGGAGTTTAAACCTTGTTCTTAACGTTTTACAGGGCGTTCCGTTTGAACCCCTTCATTCCGTTGATATAAAATTGTTATCTTGGAAAGTTCTATTTTTAATGGCTATTTCCTCGGCTCGAAGAGTCTCTGAGTTATCAGCCTTACATTGTGATTCTCCTTATCTGATTTTTCACTCGGATAAGGTAGTTCTGCGTACTAAACCTGGGTTCTTACCTAAGGTAGTCACTAACAGGAATATCAATCAGGAGATTGTTGTTCCATCCTTGTGTCCTAATCCTTCCTCAAAGAAGGAACGACTTCTGCACAATCTAGATGTAGTTCATGCCCTAAAATTTTATTTACAGGCAACTAAAGATTTTCGACAAACATCTTCCCTGTTTGTCGTTTACTCTGGTCAGAGGAGAGGTCAGAAAGCTTCGGCTGCCTCTCTCTCTTTTTGGCTTCGTAGCATAATACGTTTAGCCTATGAGACTGCTGGACAGCAGCCTCCTGAAAGAATTACAGCTCATTCCACTAGAGCTGTGGCTTCCACTTGGGCCTTTAAGAATGAGGCCTCTGTTGAACAGATTTGCAAGGCTGCAACTTGGTCTTCGCTTCATACTTTTTCCAAATTTTACAAATTTGACACTTTTGCTTCTTCGGAGGCTATTTTTGGGAGAAAGTTTCTTCAGGCAGTGGTTCCTTCTGTATAAAGATCCTGCCTCTCCCTCCCGTCATCCGTGTACTCTTGCTTTGGTATTGGTATCCCAGAAGTAATGATGACCCGTGGACTGATCACACTTAACAGGAGAAAACATAATTTCTCCAACATAGGTGTGTCCGGTCCACGGCGTCATCCTTACTTGCGGGATATTCTCTTCCCCAACAGGAAATGGCAAAGAGCCCAGCAAAGCTGGTCACATGATCCCTCCTAGGCTCCGCCTACCCCAGTCATTCTCTTTGCCGTTGTACAGGCAACATCTCCACGGAGATGGCTTAGAGTTTTTTAGTGTTTAACTGTAGTTTTTTCATTATTCAATCAAGAGTTTGTTATTTTCAAATAGTGCTGGTACGTACTATTTACTCAGAAACAGAAAAGAGATGAAGAATTCTGTTTGTATGAGGAAAATGATTTTAGCAACCGTAACTAAAATCCATGGCTGTTCCACACAGGACTGTTGAGAGCAATTAACTTCAGTTGGGGGAACAGTTTGCAGTCCCTTGCTGCTTGAGGTATGACACATTCTAACAAGACGATGTAATGCTGGAAGCTGTCATTTTCCCTATGGGATCCGGTAAGCCATGTTTATTACGATTGTAAATAAGGGCTTCACAAGGGCTTATTTAAACTGTAGACTTTTTCTGGGCTAAATCGATTGATTATTAACACATATTTAGCCTTGAGGAATCATTTTATCTGGGTATTTTGATATAATAATATCGGCAGGCACTGTTTTAGACACCTTATTCTTTAGGGGCTTTCCCAAAGCATAGGCAGAGTCTCATTTTCGCGCCGGTGTTGCGCACTTGTTTTTGAGAGGCATGGCATGCAGTCGCATGTGAGAGGAGCTCTGATACTTATAAAAGACTTCTGAAGGCGTCATTTGGTATCGTATTCCCCTTTGGGTTTGGTTGGGTCTCAGCAAAGCAGATACCAGGGACTGTAAAGGGGTTTAAAGCTTAAAACGGCTCCGGTTCCGTTATTTTAAGGGTTAAAGCTTCCAAAATTGGTGTGCAATATTTTCAAGGCTTTAAGACGCTGTGGTGAAAATTTGGTGAATTTTGAACAATTCCTTCATGTTTTTTCGCAATTGCAGTAATAAAGTGTGTTCAGTTTAAAATTTAAAGTGACAGTAACGGTTTTATTTTAAAACGTTTTTTGTACTTTCTGATCAAGTTTATGCCTGTTTAACATGTCTGAACTACCAGATAGACTGTGTTCTGAATGTGGGGAAGCCAGAATTCCTATTCATTTAAATAAATGTGATTTATGTGATAATGACAATGATGCCCAAGATGATTCCTCAAGTGAGGGGAGTAAGCATGGTACTGCATCATTCCCTCCTTCGTCTACACGAGTCTTGCCCACTCAGGAGGCCCCTAGTACATCTAGCGCGCCAATACTCCTTACTATGCAACAATTAACGGCTGTAATGGATAATTCTGTCAAAAACATTTTAGCCAAAATTAACCCTTGTCAGCGTAAGCGTGGCTGCTCTGTTTTAGTTACTGAAGAGCATGACGACGCTGATATTAATATCTCTGAAGGGCCCCTAACCCAATCTGAGGGGGCCAGGGAGGTTTTGTCTGAGGGAGAAATTACTGATTTAGGGAACATTTCTCAGCAGGCTGAATCTGATGTGATTACATTTAAATTTAAATTGGAACATCTCCGCATTTTGCTTAAGGAGGTATTATCCACTCTGGATGATTGTGAAAATTTAGTCATCCCAGAGAAACTATGTAAAATGGACAAGTTCCTAGAGGTGCCGGGGCTCCCAGAAGCTTTTCCTATACCCAAGCGGGTGGCGGACATTGTTAATAAAGAATGGGAAAGGCCCGGTATTCCTTTCGTCCCTCCCCCCATATTTAAAAAATTGTTTCCTATGGTCGACCCCAGAAAGGACTTATGGCAGTCAGTCCCCAAGGTCGAGGGAGCGGTTTCTACTTTAAACAAACGCACCACTATTCCCATAGAGGATAGTTGTGCTTTCAAAGATCCTATGGATAAAAAATTAGAAGGTTTGCTTAAAAAGATGTTTGTTCAGCAGGGTTACCTTCTACAACCCATTTCATGCATTGTCCCTGTCACTACTGCCGCATATTTCTGGTTTGATGAACTGCTTAAGGTGCTCGATAGTGACTCTCCTCCTTATGAGGAGATTATGGACAGAATCAATGCTCTCAAATTGGCTAATTCTTTCACTCTAGACGCCTCTTTGCAATTGGCTAAGTTAGCGGCTAAGAACTCTGGGTTTGCTATTGTGGCGCGCAGAGCGCTTTGGTTGAAATCTTGGTCGGCTGATGCGTCTTCCAAGAACAAGCTACTAAACATTCCTTTCAAGGGGAAAACGCTGTTTGGTCCTGACTTGAAAGAGATTATCTCTGATATCACTGGGGGTAAGGGCCACGCCCTTCCTCAGGATCGGCCCTTCAAGGCAAAAAATAGACCTAATTTTCGTCCCTTTCGTAAAAACGGACCAGCCCAAGGTGCTACGTCCTCTAAGCAAGAGGGTAATACTTCTCAGGCCAAGCCAGCTTGGAGACCAATGCAAGGCTGGAACAAGGGAAAGCAGGCCAAGAAACCTGCCACTGCTACCAAGACAGCATGAAATATTGGCCCCCGATCCGGGACCGGATCTGGTGGGGGGCAGACTCTCTCTCTTCGCTCAGGCTTGGGCAAGAGATGTTCTGGATCCTTGGGCGCTAGAAATAGTCTCCCAGGGTTATCTTCTGGAATTCAAGGGACTTCCCCCAAGGGGGAGGTTCCACAGGTCGCAGTTGTCTTCAGACCACATAAAAAGACAGGCGTTCTTACATTGTGTAGAAGACCTGTTAAAAATGGGAGTGATTCATCCTGTTCCATTAAGAGAACAAGGGATGGGGTTCTACTCCAATCTGTTCATAGTTCCCAAAAAAGAGGGAACGTTCAGACCAATCCTAGATCTCAAGATCTTAAACAAATTTCTCAAGGTCCCATCGTTCAAGATGGAAACCATTCGAACTATCCTTCCTTCCATCCAGGAAGGTCAATTCATGACCACGGTGGATTTAAAGGATGCGTATCTACATATTCCTATCCACAAGGAACATCATCGGTTCCTAAGGTTTGCATTCCTGGACAAACATTACCAGTTCGTGGCGCTTCCTTTCGGATTAGCCACTGCTCCAAGGATTTTCACAAAGGTACTAGGGTCCCTTCTAGCGGTGCTAAGACCAAGGGGCATTGCAGTAGTACCTTACCTGGACGACATTCTGATTCAAGCGTCGTCCCTTCCTCAAGCAAAGGCTCACACGGACATTGTCCTGGCCTTTCTCAGATCTCACGGCTGGAAAGTGAACGTGGAAAAGAGTTCTCTATCCCCGTCAACAAGGGTTCCCTTCTTGGGAACAATTATAGACTCCTTAGAAATGAGGATCTTTCTAACAGAGGCCAGAAAAGCAAAGCTTCTGGACTCTTGTCGGATACTTCATTCCGTTCCTCTTCCTTCCATAGCTCAGTGCATGGAAGTGATCGGGTTGATGGTGGCGGCGATGGACATAGTTCCTTTTGCGCGCATTCATCTAAGACCATTACAACTGTGCATGCTCAGTCAGTGGAATGGGGACTATACAGACTTGTCTCCGAAGATACAAGTAAATCAGAGAACCAGAGACTCACTCCGTTGGTGGCTGTCCCTGGACAATCTGTCTCAAGGGATGATGTTCCACAGACCAGAGTGGGTCATTGTCACGACCGACGCCAGTCTGATAGGCTGGGGCGCGGTCTGGGGATCCCTGAAAGCTCAGGGTCTTTGGTCTCGGGAAGAATCTCTTCTACCGATAAATATTCTGGAACTGAGAGCGATATTCAATGCTCTCCAGGCCTGGCCCCAGCTTGCGAGGACCAGGTTCATACGGTTTCAATCAGACAACATGACGACTGTTGCGTACATCAACCATCAGGGGGGAACAAGGAGTTCCCTAGCGATGGAAGAAGTAACCAAAATTATTCTTTGGGCGGAGTCTCACTCCTGCCACCTGTCTGCTATCCACATCCCAGGAGTGGAAAATTGGGAAGCGGATTTTCTGAGTCGGCAGACATTGCATCCGGGGGAGTGGGAACTCCATCCGGAAATCTTTGCCCAAGTCACTCACCTGTGGGGCATTCCAGACATGGATCTGATGGCCTCTCGTCAGAACTTCAAAGTTCCTTGCTACGGGGCCAGATCCAGGGATCCCAAGGCGGCTCTAGTGGATGCACTAGTAGCACCTTGGACCTTCAAACTAGCTTATGTGTTCCCGCCATTTCCTCTCATCCCCAGGCTGATAGCCAGGATCAAGCAGGAGAGGGCGTCGGTGATCTTGATAGCTCCTGCGTGGCCACGCAGGACTTGGTATGCAGATCTGGTGAATATGTCATCGGCTCCACCTTGGAAGCTACCTTTGAGACGAGACCTTCTTGTTCAGGGTCCGTTCGAACATCCGAATCTGGTTTCACTCCAGCTGACTGCTTGGAGATTGAACGCTTGATTTTATCGAAGCGAGGATTCTCAGATTCTGTTATCGATACTCTTGTTCAGGCCAGAAAGCCTGTGACTAGAAAGATTTACCATAAAATTTGGAAAAAATATATCTGTTGGTGTGAATCTAAAGGATTCCCTTGGGACAAGGTTAAGATTCCTAGGATTCTATCCTTCCTTCAAGAAGGATTGGAAAAAGGATTATCTGCAAGTTCCCTGAAGGGACAGATTTCTGCCTTGTCGGTATTACTTCACAAAAAGCTGGCAGCTGTGCCAGATGTTCAAGCCTTTGTTCAGGCTCTGGTTAGAATCAAGCCTGTTTACAAACCTTTGACTCCTCCTTGGAGTCTCAATTTAGTTCTTTCAGTTCTTCAGGGGGTTCCGTTTGAACCCTTACATTCCGTTGATATTAAGTTATTATCTTGGAAAGTTTTGTTTTTAGTTGCGATTTCTTCTGCTAGAAGAGTCTCAGAATTTTCTGCTCTGCAGTGTTCTCCTCCTTATCTGGTGTTCCATGCAGATAAGGTGGTTTTACGTACTAAACCTGGTTTTCTTCCAAAGGTTGTTTCTAACAAAAACATTAACCAGGAGATTATCGTACCTTCTCTGTGTCCAAAACCAGTTTCAAAGAAGGAACGTTTGTTGCACAATTTGGATGTTGTTCGCGCTCTAAAATTCTATTTAGATGCTACAAAGGATTTTAGACAAACATCTTCCTTGTTTGTTGTTTATTCAGGTAAAAGGAGAGGTCAAAAAGCAACTTCTACCTCTCTCTCTTTTTGGATTAAAAGCATCATCAGATTGGCTTACGAGACTGCCGGACGGCAGCCTCCCGAAAGAATCACAGCTCATTCCACTAGGGCTGTGGCTTCCACATGGGCCTTCAAGAACGAGGCTTCTGTTGATCAGATATGTAGGGCAGCGACTTGGTCTTCACTACACACTTTTACCAAATTTTACAAGTTTGATACTTTTGCTTCTTCTGAGGCTATTTTTGGGAGAAAGGTTTTGCAAGCCGTGGTGCCTTCCATTTAGGTGACCTGATTTGCTCCCTCCCTTCATCCGTGTCCTAAAGCTTTGGTATTGGTTCCCACAAGTAAGGATGACGCCGTGGACCGGACACACCTATGTTGGAGAAAACAGAATTTATGTTTACCTGATAAATTTCTTTCTCCAACGGTGTGTCCGGTCCACGGCCCGCCCTGGTTTTTTTAATCAGGTCTGATATTTTATTTTCTTTAACTACAGTCACCACGGTACCATATGGTTTCTCCTATGCAAATATTCCTCCTTAACGTCGGTCGAATGACTGGGGTAGGCGGAGCCTAGGAGGGATCATGTGACCAGCTTTGCTGGGCTCTTTGCCATTTCCTGTTGGGGAAGAGAATATCCCGCAAGTAAGGATGACGCCGTGGACCGGACACACCGTTGGAGAAAGAAATTTATCAGGTAAACATAAATTCTGTTTTATGCTTACCTGATAAATTCCTTTCTCCTGTAGTGTGATCAGTCCACGGCCCGCCCTGTTTTTTATGGCAGGTCTAAATTTTTAAATTATACTCCAGTCACCACTGCACCCTTTAGCTTCTCCTTTCTCGTTGGTTCTTGGTCGAATGACTGGGTGTGACGTAGAGGGGAGGAGCTATATAGCAGCTCTGCTGGGTGATCCTCTTGCACTTCCTGTTGGGGAGGAGTTAATATCCCAGAAGTAATGATGACCCGTGGACTGATCACACTACAGGAGAAAGGAATTTATCAGGTAAGCATAAATTATGTGTTTTTTTTAAAAATTGGAAATGAAAAAACTTTATTCTTTACCATGCAACACAGTCTTGATAAATCTGCAGATGGCATTACCTTTGTATTATCAAGCCTTTTATTGGTGCAGTATTATGTTGTTTTATAGTTATTTGTTTTACATAAGCAAAAGGACAAAAAAAAGAAATGATTATTCTTTACCATACAGCCAATCAGATTGTATATTTATTTTGTTAAACATACAGTCTTGATAAATATGCACATTTCAGGACCTTTATTTTATTAAGACTTTTAGTGGTGCAATATTATGTTGTTTTACAGTTATTTGCTTTACACAAGCAATGTTATTACAACCCATGCTAAATGCTTTACACAAGCAATGTTATTACAACCCATGCTAATGTGAATTCCTCTTGTCATTGGCTCAGCCAATGTGTTCATCTAGCTCCCAGTAGTGGATTGCTAGTCCTGCAGCTAACAATAATAATTATGTGTTATAGTTAAGACTTGATGATCAATATGTATGTATCAACTGACAAAACAATATTATAAGTCTTTGGCTAGAGAAAAAGTTCAACATGTCCTTTAAAATCATTTTCATTGCAGTAGTAATACAAACCTGTTACCAGATTTATTTGTATTTGTTTAACACTGCTATAAAATAAAAACTTAAATATTCTGCTATATTTGACCCTGATGATGTAATGTTTATTTTCATCAACAATTGTAAAAAACACTTAAATAGCTAAAACAAAGCAGCATTAGCATGGGTTGTAATAACATTGCTTGTGTAAAGCAAATAACTGTAAAACAACATAGATTTGCACCACTAAAAGTCTTAATAAAATTAAGGTCCTGAAATGTGCATATTTATCAAGTCTGTATGTTTAACAAAATAAATATAGAATCTGGCTGTATGGTAAAGAATAATCGTTTTTTGTTTATTTTCCTTTTGCTTATGTAAAGCAAATAACTACAAACAACATAATATTTTACCAATAAAAGGCTCAATAATACAAAGGTTATGCCATGTGCAGATTTATCAAGACGGTGTGTTTAACAAAACAAATATATAACCTTATTTGTTGCATGGTAAAGAAAAAAAAGTTTTTTTCATTTCCAATAAAAAATAAGCAAATAAAATTATAATCATTTTTCTTACCTGCAAATTCTGTAATTTTATTTTTCTTCTCCAGAAAAGCTTTCAAATTTGTCATCTGGAGTTAATATTATTAATCTGCTCTCAATGGAAAGATTAAAATCTCTGAGAAAGATGTGTTACATTAAAACATAACTCAGCCCCTAAAGGTGTGGAAAAGGCACAAAACAGAAATATCTTCTGATACAGGGAGTTTATGATGAGGAAATACAGTGATTCATTGCATGACTGAGGGAGATTGACAGGAAGGTGGAGAAAACTCCTCCCTACAGTGTCCATTCTCCTCTGAATCTCTGTCAATCAACAACCCATACTCCCTCCTACCTCCTAAAAAAAAAATCTGTCAGACATCCAACAAAACTCCCTCCTCAGAAACTCCATCGTGTCTCCTAACGAACTCCATCAGCTCTCATGCATCAGACATCATAGCCCAGGCACAGCACAATATCACAACACAATCCATTAACTATCAAAGCCATCCTTGTATATTTTTAACATTTTGTGATATATATCTGTTCAGGAGTTTATATACTACAAGCTAAAATGTATATTTTTGAAAAATAAAAAAATATATATATTTATTTTTTTCATAAATCTTTACTATAACAAATAGGGCCAACAGCAATTGGCTAAGTGTGAAAGGGCATTTCAAATGCCATTTCTCAAAATGCATAGCCTGTCAGCATAACAGAGTTACGTCCACCTTTCAGTCAGCAACAACTAATCGGATATTCAATTTGGCTAAATGCACAAATTGTAGAACCCCTTTTGTTGTATACTTGGTAGATTGTTCCCAGTGCAATGGGCAGTATATAGGGTGTACAAGGGAGGTTCGCTCCAGGATCAGAGAGCATTTAAATGACATCTCTCATGATAAAGACAGCTCAGGCCTCTCACAACATTTTATCTCTGTACATGGGGGCGATGTTACTTCGCTCTCATGGCAGGTTATAGAATGTGTCCAGAACCCCCCGAGAGGGGGAGATAGATCAGCACGCCTGATGCTGCGTGAAGCCTTTTGGATCTTCAAAATGAAGACAAGAAGACCACAGGGCTTCAACATAGAGGGGGATGTGATAAATTTCTGGAAAAAATAATAGTTCAGTTCTCAAAATAAATATTTTAAGATCCTCTTATTAATCAGTGTTGCAGCAATAGCCTACCAACAATATATATATATATATATATATATATATATATATATATATATATATATACACAATGTTTGAGGTATGAAACTCTAGGAAATTTAGTGACATATATATATATACTTTTGTAAACAATTGGGGGTAATTGTGCTATAAATATAAACCAGTGTTGTTGGACAGTGTACCTGATAATGAGCTTAATGCCATTAGCCATCAGTGTTTTTACTTATATACATAGGCTTTGAGTAAGATTAGACTATATACATATATGGCAATATAAATAGGTTTATATGTTACAGCTTAACAAGGTCTTTTTGTAAACAATTAAGGGGGTAGAGCACATACAATAGCAACAAGCAGCTGAATAACAAGGGGTTAATTACGACAGACTGAGGAACCAATAGGGAATCACTTTCAGGTTTAAGAGGCAGGAAGTAGGGGTAGCCGGTCATGTTCATGACTAAGGAATTGACCGAAACATGTAGGACAGACTGGTTCCTGAAAAGGTTCTGCCTATTTTTTTTATTTTAACAGCTCTGTTGCCTACCGAGATATTTTAATCTATGTATGGATATTAACCCCTTAATGACCGGACCATTTTTCAATTTTCTTACCCTTAATGACAATGGCTATTTTTACATTTCTGCAGTGTTTGCGTTTAGCTGTAATTTCCCTCTTACTCATTTACTGTACCCACACATATTATATACTGTTTTTCTCGCCATTAAATGGACTTTCTAAAGATACCATTATTTTCATCATATCTTATAATTTACTATAAAGAAAAATATAAAATATGAGGAAAAAATTGAAAAAAAACACACTTTTTCGAACTTTGACCCCCAAAATCTGTTACACATCTACAACCACCAAAATACACCCATTCTAAATAGTTTCTAAATTTTGTCCCGAGTTTAGAAATACCCAATGTTTACATGTTCTTTGCTTTTTTTGCAAGTTATAGGGCCATAAATACAAGTAGCACTTTGCTATTTCCAAACCACTTTTTTTCAAAATTAGCGCTAGTTACATTGGAACACTGATATCTTTCAGGAATCCCAAAATATACCTTGACATGCATATATTTATATTTAGAAGACATCCCAAAGCATTGATCTAGGCCCATTTTGGTATATTTCATGCCACCATTTCACCGCCAAATACGATCAAATAAAAAAAAAACTACAATTTTTCACAATTTTAGGTTTCTCACTGAAATTATTTACAAACAGCTTGTGCAATTATGGCACAAATGGTTGTAAATGCTTCTCTGGGATCCCCTTTGTTCAGAAATAGCAGACATATATGGCTTTGGTGTTGCTTTTTGTTAATAATAAGGCCGTTAAATACTGCTGCGCACCACACTTGTAATATGCCCAGCAGTTAAGGGGTTAATTAGGTAGCTTGTAGGGTTAATTTTTAGCTTTAGTGTAGAGATCAGCCTCCCACCTGACACATCCCACCTCCTGACCCCCCTCAAACAGCTCTCTTCCCTCCCCCACCTCACAATTGTCACCGCCATCTTAAGTACTGGCAGAAAGTCTGCCAGTACTTAAATAAAAATATTTTTAATTTTTTTATTTTATTTTTTCATACAGTCTGCAGTGATGGATCCCCCCTTACCCCACAACCTCCCTGATCCCCCCCATACATCTCTCTAACCCTCCCCCTCTATCTATTTGCCGCCATCTTGGGTACTGGCAGCTGTCTGCCAGTACCCAATTTGCCCCCCAAAATATTTTTTTTTTTATATGCAGTATTTATTTTCTGTAGTGTAGCTGGCCCCTCTAAATAATATACATCCCTCCCCCTCCCAGATCCCTTACTAAAGAAAGGAGACCCCCTGCATCTACATTGATGCTTTTTTTTTTTTTGAAGTTGCAAGCATATTTTGCGCGCGCACGCACGCACGCGCACCCGCCCCCCCGGCCGCAAATGCGATCCCAGCGCAAACTGCAAACAATGTGAGTCCGATTGGGGAATAACACAAATAAGGTACATAGTGCCAAAAGCTGCTCCCGCCCACCAACGACTTTGTTTACATCCTTAGCCGATTCAGATGGGGCCACAGAGTGGCCCTTTCTGCATCGGTATGTTAAATGGGGGATTGCAGTGATGCCTCAATATTGAGGCATCACTACAATCCCTTGTAAGCAGCTGGAAGCGATCAGGATCGCTTCCAGCACTTCAGACAACAGAGGACGTACCAGGTGCGTCAACTGTCATTAAGGGAAGTTTTTCCTATGACGTACCTGGTAAGTCCTCTGTCATTAAGGGGTTAAACAACTTATGCTAAACTTTAGAGGATCGCAGTGTATTCCTTTCGTGTGCATATAACAAATATAACATTAAAAAAAAGGTATGATTGCGCTATATAAGCTTCTGACTGTGGATAGCTAATATTGTATAAAAAATATAATAGGATGGCATTGATAGTGAAGGATTATATGATTGCCTGATGAAAAAAAAAAATACATTATGAGCAGATATTTTTTCAAAATTATGTCTGACACCTGATGTTTGACTCCTGACACCTGACGTCTGATACCTGAAGTCTGACACCTGAGTACTGATGTCTGATACCTGAGTCCTGATGTCTGATAACTGACATCTGATACCTGATGTCTGACACCTGAGTCCTGATGTCTGACACCTGATGTCTGACACCTGAGTCCTGATGTCTGACACCTGAGTCCTGATGTCTGACACCTGAGTCCTGATGTCAGATACCTGAGTCCTGATGTCTGACACCTGACTCCTGATGTCTGATACCTGATGTCTGATACCTGACGTCTGATACCTGACGTCTGATGCCTGACTCCTGATGTCTGACACCTGATGTCTGAAACCTGAGTCCTGATGCCTGACACCTGATGCGTGACCCCTGATGTCTAACACCTGATGTCTGATAACTGAGGTACAATGGAGTTTTGCAGGAGGGAGCATGGAGTTTTAAAGGATGGAGAAGGGAGTTTTGGGGGAGGGAGGAGAAAGGAGGGAGTTTTGAAGGCGGGAGTATGGAGTTTTAAAGGATGGAGGAGGGAGTTTTGGGGGAGGGAGGAGAAAGGAGGGAGTTTTGCAGGATGGAGCATGGAGTTTTAAAGGATGGAGGAGGGAGCAAGGATGTCCTAAAATGGACACCGTACTATCAGAAGCTGCAAATACATCTTGATACATTTTCCCAGTATACTCTTTTCAAACACTACAACAGATCACATTAATTTGCAGGTGAGTACTGGTAAATGTTTCTATACATGGGGGAAGCTTCCACTATAAAAAATGGGTTGATAATATACCTGTAGGACAATTTCAAAGAATCAAGAAAAATTGCTCAAAGACCACTGATTATGAACAACAAATTGCCATATTAGAGAAAAGGTTTTTTGAAAGAGGATATGCTAAAGAGACTATAGACCACGCTAAAGAGAGGACTAACAATACAGATCGGAATACTTTGATGGGTTATAAACCAGCTAAGAATAAAACTGATGAGAATATTATAGATGTGACTTTAATTACCAATTATAGTAGTGATCACCACATAATAAAGAACATTGTACGGAAGCATTGGCATCTAATTAAATCAGACCCGATTATAGGGGATCATATCCCCCCTTTCCCTAAAATAGTATACAGAAAGGCTCAAAATATAAAAACCAGTTTGGCCCCAAGTGAGTTTACAATAAAAGGAACATCCCTGAGGGATGTAGATTTAAAAGGACAAGAAGTTAGAGTTTTTTTTCCCTTGTTTCACCTGCCGTGCATGTAGATATAGCACAAAGAAGTCTCTCATAGTACCAAATACAGGTCTAGAATTCATAATATAGGATACTATAAGATGCACACAAAAAGGAGTAATATACATGATCCAATATACATGTAATCTTATATACTTGGGGGAAACAACTAGGAGCTTTAGGGATAGGATAAGGGAACACCTTTGTTGTATTGAGAAAGGTAATTTAGACACGCATCTATATAAACACTTTCAAGAGATACAACAAATTACATACAACATCTGAAATATTGGGGTATCTGTAAAATAAGGCATGATTGGAGAGGGGGAGATTTTGAAAAAAAGACTTTTATATAAGGAAGCAGAATTAATATATAATTGGAACACATTGGCCTCTAGTTATCAAGCCGTCAACCGCAAATACGCTGGAATTCCGCAGCGTATTTGTGGCGAGGCTGATTCGCCATAGTTATCAAAGGCTAGAGACCGGCAAAAGTAGAATATAGTGACGTAAGCTACGATCCACCAGTCTCAGTCCGACACAGATCAATTCTTACGTCATTCCAGATGTGCCGAACGCAAGTTAGGCACAATCTGACTACTTTTGCTAGTTATCAAATAACTAGCAGGTACGCTCGGCACTATACCGGCCCAGCGAACCTGGTTTTCAATCCGCCGCCCTGGAGGCGACGGATCCCATAGGAATCAATAGGAGTCTGACAGCAGCGAAAGCTCATGTTCGCTGCTGCCTGATATCCCATTGATTTCTATAGGAGATGTCTGCACCTAACACCCTAACATGTACCCCGAGTCTAAACACCCCTAATCTGTCCCCCCTACACCGCCGTCGCATACTTTATACTTATTAACCCCTAAACCGCCGCTCCCGGACCCCGCCGCCACTATAATAAATATATTAACCCCTAAACCGCCGCTCCCGGACCCCGCTGCCACCTACATTATACCTATTAACCCCTAATCTGCCGCCCCCTATACCGCCACCACCTATATTAAAGTTATTAACCCCTATCCTGCGGATCCCGGACCCCGCCGCAACTAAATAAATTGTTTAACCCCTAAACCGCCACTCCCGGACCCCGCCACAACTAAATTAAATGTTTAACTCCTAAACCGCCCCTCCCGGACCCCGCCGCCACCTATATTAAACCTATTAACCCCTAAACCTAAGTCTAACACTAACACCCCCCTAACTTAAATATTATTTAAATAAATCTAAATACATATTACAATTATTAACTAAATTATTCCTATTTAAAACTAAATACTTACCTGTAAAATAAACTCTAAAATAGCTACAATATAACTAATAGTTACATTATAGCTATTTTAGGATTTATTTTTATTTTACAGGCAACTTTGTATTTATTTTAACTAGGTACAATAGCTATTAAATAGTTATTAACTATTTAATAGCTACCTAGTTAAAATAACTACAAAATTACCTGTAAAATAAAACCTAACCTAAGTTACAAATACACCTAACACTACACTATCATTAAATTAATTTAAAAAAAATAACTACAATTATCTAAAATTAAATACAATTAAATAAACTAAACTATAGTAAAAAAAACAAAACACTAAATTACAGAAAGAAAAAAAAAATACAAGAACTTTAAACTAATTACACCTAATCTAAGCCCCCTAATAAAATTAAAAAAAAAACAAAATAATAAAATGCCCTACCCTATACTAAATTACAAAGTAATCAGCTCTTTTACCAGCCCTTAAAAGGGCTTTTTGCGGGGCATTGCCCCAAAGTACTCAGCTCTTTTACCTGTAAAAAAAAAATACAACCCCCCAACATTACAACCCACCACCCACCCAATCCGATTGGCTGATTGGATCAGCCAATAGAATGTGAGGTCAATTCTATTGGCTGATCCAATCAGCCAATCGGATTGAACTTCAATCCGATTGGCTGATTACATCAACCAATCAGATTTTTCCTACCTTAATTCCGATTGGCTGATAGAATCCTATCAGCCAATCGGAAGTTGAGGGACGCCATCTTGGATGACGTCATTTAAAGGACCAGGCATTCGGTGTTAGGACGTCGTTGGAAGAAGATGGCTCCGCGTCGGCTGGATGGAAGATGACTCCGGATGATTGAAGATAGAAGACGCTTGGATGAAGACTTCGGCCGGATGGAGGACGTCTTCTGCCCCGCATGGATGAAGAATTCGGCCCGGCTGGGTGAACACGGCTCAAGGTAGGGTGATCTTCAGGGGGTTAGTGTTAGTTTTTTTTTAAGGGGGGTTTGGGTGGGTTTTAGCGTAGGGGTGTGTGGGTGGTGGGTTGTAATGTTGGGGGGGTTGTATTTTTTTTTACAGGTAAAAGAGCTGATTACTTTGGGGCAATGCCCCGCAAAAAGCCCTTTTAAGGGCTGGTAAAAGAGCTGATTACTTTGTAATTTAGTATAGGGTAGGGCATTTTATTATTTTGGGGGGCTGTTTTATTTTTTTTAGGGTGCTTAGATTAGGTGTAATTAGTTTAAAGTCCTTGTAATTTTTTTATTTTCTGTAATTTAGTGTTTGTTTGTTTTTGTACTATAGTTTAGTTTATTTAATTGTATTTAATTTAAGGTAATTGTAGTTATTTTTTTTAATTAATTTAATGAAAGTGTAGTGTTAGGTGTATTTGTAACTTATGTTAGGTTTTATTTTACAGGTAATTTTGTAGTTATTTTAACTAGGTAGCTATTAAATAGTTAATAACTATTTAATAGCTATTGTACCTAGTTAAAATAAATACAAAGTTGCCTGTAAAATAAAAATAAATCCTAAAATAGCTATAATGTAACTATTAGTTATATTGTAGCTAGTTTAGGGTTTATTTTACAGGTAAGTATTTAGTTTTAAATAGGAATAATTTAGTTAATGATTGTAATATGTATTTAGATTTATTTAAATAATATTTAAGTTAGGGGGGTGTTAGCGTTAGTGTTATACTTAGGTTTAGGGGTTAGTAAGTTTAATATAGGTGGCGGCGGGGTTCGGGAGCGGCGGTTTAGGGGTTAAACATTTAATTTAGTTGTGGCGGGGTCCGGGAGTGGTGGTTTAGGGGTTAAACATTTAATTTAGTTGCGGCGGGGTCCGGGAGCGGTGGTTTAGGGGTTAAACAATTTATTTAGTTTCGGCGGGGTCCGGGATCCGCAGGATAGGGGGCGGCAGATTAGGGGTTTAATAGGTATAATGTAGGTGGCGGCGGGGTCCGGTAGCGGCGGTTTAGGGGTTCATATATTTATTATAGTTGTGGCGGGGTCCGGGAGCGGCGGTTTAGGGGGTAATAACTTTATTTAGGTGTGGGGGGCTCCGGGAGCGGTGGTTTAGGGGGTAAAACTGTATAGTATAGTGTGAGTGCTTAGTGACAGGGTAGCAAGAAAGCTGCGAAGAAGCCGATGAGCAGCGAGATCGATGACTGTCAGTTAACAACAGTCCGCTGCTCATCGCTCCGTACTTGGTGTGCGGCTTCTTGACAGCTTTCTTGATAACTTTGGCGAACGTATTGAGGTCCGCGGCGGCGATGGTAGGTGAGCTTAGGCAAGCGTATTGGGCCGGCGAATGCAGGTAAGTAGACGGCTTGATACATAGAGGCCATTGTTTCCACACAGCCTGAATTCTGAGTTAGATCTATCTCCTTTTCTAATAGAATAACCAATGTATATCCTATTTACACTTTTGATGCCTCAACCACTATTGATGAATCTTTCATAAAGTCGATATTAATGAATAAGATGACAATTTATAGTAGAATCTCTGTATAGGATCTTAATCCTTATATATGTTTCCTATAAATAAAAAAAAATCTATTTTTTAACTAAAAAAAAAAGAAATGTTTTGTCCAAGACAAGTAAAATGAACTTCCATTTATAACCCTTTATAATATGTAGTAAACTAATTTGGATGTAAGCTCTTTGGGGTAGAGATTATTAATGTGAACAGAATTTTTGGTGGCACTCAGTGTATACTCTGATTATGGAAAGAAATTAAAAGATAATATGGTGCTGAATGTGGATACAGTTTGAAAAAATAATTATATTTCAACATTCTGAATGATAAACATTTCAATACCATCTTAATAAAGCACCAAAACCTGTTGGATAAGAAATGTCACAATACCACCTTAATGAACTACGATTACCTGTTGAACAACAAAACGTCACAATACCACCTTAAATAAGCTATGATCACCTGCTGATTACCTGCCAAATTGCAACCAATCAAGATGTTGGGAGGTGTATTTAAAGTCTGAATTTACAGCCAAGTACTATCTTGATAAAGGCCCATGAGTGGGTGAAACACGTTGATGGTCTGAGGCTGTGTTTGTACACTTTGAAATTGAATTGTTTGGCCAAATGCAACTAAGAAAAGAGAGACTCTTTGTATCTTAACATCAGAGATTGGTGTCAATCTGTCCTGTGTACGTTGTACTAAGAGCAGGATTAAGCATAAGAAATCGAATCCCATCTTGGCAGGTGAACTCCTAAACAGGTGGTATTTAACGTGTGAAGTTATTGTGGAAATCGCTATTGAGAAATAATCACTGGAGTAAGGAGGCTGCTCTTGCGGCTGCTCCCACCTTTGAGAGATAGAAGATTTGCACAGAATCACGGACCACAGAGGTACTGTAAGGTATATTTTTCACATTAGCCATGGCAGGCTAACCACTAAGCAGGAAGGCATTATTACACATATTAAAGATATTGTCACGCCTCACCGCTCTAGCCATTGCTAGGGGCGCGGCGTCTCCTTCCCTGCTCGTTGCCAGGGGCAGTGTTGGCTCAGATGCGTGCGGTGCTGACGTCATTGCCGCACGCTCCTGATGCCAGTCAGACCTCAGTGGCGCAAATCCTGCACCTATTTAAACTTTCTATTAACAATCTGTCACTGCCCAAGTATAGGTGTTACTTTGTGTACTCCTGGGTGTGACAGATCATTCTTTCTAAGTGCCTAAATACTGTTACTGAACCTGCCTGCCTGACTACTCTCCTGCCTTAACCCTTAACTGCTGGTTTGATTACTGTTGCTGAACCTGCCTGTCTGACTACTGTACCTGCCTTAACCCTTAAACTGCTGGATTGATTACCGTTGCTGGTCCTGCCTGTCTGACCTCTCTGCCTGCCTTAACCCTAAACTGCTGGATTGATTACTGTTGCTGAATCTGCCTGTCTGACTACTCTACCTGCCTTAACCCTCAATCTGCTGACATTACAAGCAAAAGTCCCAATATAGCACTCAAACCATTGCTGCAAACTTGTACAAAACCCAATTGGTAACTCGGGTATCACTGCAGTATCAAAATTGAAACGACACAGTTTAAAGTAGGCACAGTACCTCAATCCTCCGGTATTTGCAAACGCTGCACAAGCTCCCGGTCACGGTCTGTCCTCTGTAAGTGAACCCCTCCTTCCAATCACAACCAGGTGTGACCAATGCGCTCCGCTCCTCTCAAACACAGCATCCACTCACGGAGCTCCCCGCTAACCGCCCACAGACCTCTGTAAGTCTGCACAAAATCAGCAGCAAAAATAGAAAAAAGGGCGAGTCGGGGCCACAGGCTAAGAGTTTAAAAGGTAAACTTTATTGCCATACAAAAATTAATTATGATATATCTGTGGAATAAGTAGTATATATTTATCATTCTAATTTTGTTTCCCAGAAATACCTTTGCACTATCCAAAAACTAAATCTATATTTAGGATGAGAATCATAGTTAGCGCTATGCTTTGAGCATATGCGTAGATCTTGTAACAGTTGTAAATAATTCATTGTCAGTGGCCTCACTAAAGATCTATATGATTTAACAAAAGTAAAAATACTATTTTATTATAGTTATTTCTTGTTCCCTATCTTATTATCTTTTTCTATATCTATATCTATAGCCATATCCCTATAAAGGATATAAAGTGCAGATAGAGAAAATGTGATCAATAATATTCAGCTACAGTATGGTTAAATTAAATGGAATTACATTTTCCTTAAATATTACTTATATCATAATGAGGAAGCATTAAATATTATGTGGTAAATTAGCTTAGGGATATAAAGCTTAGTAGTATACATTGAGATTATTTCTCTCTAGGGGCGCGATCCGATATCGATCGCAGTTTGCGGCGCAAGCGAGGGAACCGGCGTCGCCCGCAGTTTCAGCTCGCAACTCGAGCTATCCCATATATGGCGCCGTCAGATGCTAACGTGCCGTAAGTCTGACAAACCAGCGATGTCCAGAAATCTGCGCAAGTACAAATTTCTGGCGTCGCCAGTGACTTGCGGCACGTTAGAAACTGCCGGCGCCTATAAAACCTGACTAAAGTCTAAAACACCCGCACTGTCTAACACGCCTCCCTAACATAGCCCGCACTGTCTAACACGCCTCCCTAACATAGCCCGCACTGTCTAACACGCCTCCCTAACATAGCCCGACACGTCTAACCCTCTATCCGCTATCCCCCCTCACTAGCCTAACAATAAAAAAGCTATTAACCCCTAAACTGCCGCTCCCGTACCCCGCCGCAACCTAATAAAGTTATTAACCCCTAAACCGCCGCTCCCGTACCCCGCCGCCAGCTATATTATATCTATAACCCCCTAAAGTGAGCCCCTAACACCGCCGCCATCTATATTAAAATTATTAACCCCTAATGTAAGCCCCTTACACCGCCGCCATCTCTATTAAAATGATTAACCCCTAATTTAATCTACCTACCCCGCCGCCAGCTATATTATCTATATTAACCCTAAGTATATTATAGTTAATATAGTTATTACAGTATATATATTAACTATATTAACCCTAATTATATTAGGGTTAATATAGTTACTATAGTATTTATATTAACTATATTAACTCTATCTAACCCTAACACCCCTAACTAAATTTATATTAAATTAATCTAATTCATTTATAAACTAAAATATTCCTATTTAAATCTAAATACTTACCTATAAAATAAACCCTAAGATAGCTACAATATAATTAATAATTACATTGTAGCTATGTTAGGGTTAATATTTATTTTACAGGTAAATTGTTAATTATTTTAACTAGGTATAATAGATATTAAATAGTTATTAACTATTTAATATCTACCTAGTTAAAATAATTACCCAATTACCTGTAAAATAAATCCTAACCTAAGTTACAAATACACCTACACTATCAATAAATTAAATAAACTACAAACATCTATCTAAAATACAATTAAATTAACTAAACTAAATTACAAAAAAAAACAAACACTAAATTACAAAAAATAAAAAAAAGATTACAAGATTTTTAAGCTAATTACACCTATTCTAAGCCCCCTAATAAAATAATAAACCCCCAAAATAAAAAAAATTCCCTGCCCTATTCTAAATTAAACAAATTTCAAAGCTCTTTACCTTACCAGCCCTTAAAAGGGCCTTTTGTGGGGCATGCCCCAAAGAATTCAGCTCTTTTGCATACAACAAATACAATCCCCCCCCCATTACAACCCACCACCCACATACCCCTATTCTAAAACCACCCAAACCCCCCTTAAAAAAGCCTAACACTACCCCCCTGAAGATCTCCCTACCTTGTCTTCACCACACCGGGCCGAACTCCTGATCCGATCCGGGCGATGTCTTCCTCCAAGCGGCAAAGAAGAATTCTTCCTCCGGCGATGTCTTCCTCCAAGCGGCAAAGAAGAATTCTTCCTCTGGCGACGTCTTCCTCCAAGCGGCAGCAAAGTCTTCATTCTTCCGGCGGCATCTTCAATCTTCTTTCTTCGCTCCGCCGCCGCGGAGCATCCATCCAGGCCGACGACTGAACGACGAATGAGGTACCTTTAAATGACGTCATCCAAGATGGCGTCCGCCGAATTCCGATTGGCTGATAGGATTCTATCAGCCAATCGGAATTAAGTTAAAAAAATCTGATTGGCTGATTCAATCAGCCAATCAGATTCAAGTTCAATCCGATTGGCTGATCCAATCAGCCAATCAGATTGAGCTCGCATTCTATTGGCTGTTCCGATCAGCCAATAGAATGCGAGCTCAATCTGATTGGCTGATTGGATCAGCCAATCGGATTGAACTTGAATCTGATTGGCTGATTCAATCAGCCAATCAGATTTTTTTAACTTAATTCCGATTGGCTGATAGAATCCTATCAGCCAATCGGAATTCGGCGGACGCCATCTTCGATGACGTCATTTAAAGGTACCTCATTCGTCGTTCAGTCGTCGGCCTGGATGGATGCTCCGCGGCGGCGGAGCGAAGAAAGAAGATTGAAGATGCCGCCGGAAGAATGAAGACTTTGCTGCCGCTTGGAGGAAGACGTCGCCGGAGGAAGAATTCTTCTTTGCCGCTTGGAGGAAGACATCGCCGGAGGAAGAATTCTTCTTTGCCGCTTGGAGGAAGACATCGCCCGGATCGGATCAGGAGTTCGGCCCGGTGTGGTGAAGACAAGGTAGGGAGATCTTCAGGGGGGTAGTGTTAGGCTTTTTTAAGGGGGGTTTGGGTGGTTTTAGAATAGGGGTATGTGGGTGGTGGGTTGTAATGGGGGGGGGGGATTGTATTTGTTGTATGCAAAAGAGCTGAATTCTTTGGGGCATGCCCCACAAAAGGCCCTTTTAAGGGCTGGTAAGGTAAAGAGCTTTGAAATTTGTTTAATTTAGAATAGGGCAGGGAATTTTTTTTATTTTGGGGGTTTATTATTTTATTAGGGGGCTTAGAATAGGTGTAATTAGCTTAAAAATCTTGTAATCTTTTTTTTATTTTTTGTAATTTAGTTTAGTTAATTTAATTGTATTTTTAGATAGATGTTTGTAGTTTATTTAATTTATTGATAGTGTAGGTGTATTTGTAACTTAGGTTAGGATTTATTTTACAGGTAATTGGGTAATTATTTTAACTAGGTAGATATTAAATAGTTAATAACTATTTAATATCTATTATACCTAGTTAAAATAATTAACAATTTACCTGTAAAATAAATATTAACCCTAACATAGCTACAATGTAATTATTAATTATATTGTAGCTATCTTAGGGTTTATTTTATAGGTAAGTATTTAGATTTAAATAGGAATATTTTAGTTTATAAATGAATTAGATTAATTTAATATAAATTTAGTTAGGGGTGTTAGGGTTAGATAGAGTTAATATAGTTAATATAAATACTATAGTAACTATATTAACTATATTAACCCTAATATAATTAGGGTTAATATAGTTAATATATATAATGTAATAACTATATTAACTATAATATACTTAGGGTTAATATAGATAACATAGCTGGCGGCGGGGTAGGTAGATTAAATTAGGGGTTAATAATTTTTATATAGGTGGCGGCGGTGTAAGGGGTCAGATTACGGGATAGATAAGGTAGATGACAGCGGTGTAAGGGGTTCTAATTAGGGGATAGATAAGGTAGATGGCGGCGGTTTTAGGGGCTCACAGTAGGGGGTTAGTTTATGTAGATGGCGGCGGGGTCCGGGAGCGGCGGTTTAGGGGTTAATAACTTTATTAGGGATTTCGGGGGGGGGGGGATCGCGGTTGACAGGTAGATAGACATTGCGCATGCGTTAGGTGTTAGGTTTATTTTAGAAGATCGCAGTTGACAGGGAGATAGACATTGCGCATGCGTTAGGTGTTAGGTTTATTTTAGCAGCCAGTTTAGGGAGTTACGGGGCTCCAATAGTCAGCGTAAGGCTTCTTACGGCTGCTTTTTGTGGCGAGGTGAAAATGGAGTAAGTTTTCTCCATTTTCGCCACGTAAGTCCTTACGCTGCATATTGGATACCAAACTGCGCTGGTTTGGTATACCTGCCTATGGCCCAAAAAACTACGGGCGACGGCAGAAATATACGCGCGTAACTTCTAGGTTACGCCGTATATAGGATACCAAATCAGCGTAAATATTGGCGTCGCCGGCTTTTGCGGGCGACGCTTTATATCGGATCGACCCCTAGTTTGTCATGATGTTAATAGAGAAGAAGTGACACACCTTAGCTATATATTGCTTTAAATTTGGCTGTATGACTTTAAATAATGTCTGAATAAACTTATTATGTAACAGCTCTATTATTATTAGAATAGGATAATTGTATACGTTTGTATAATTAATCTATGTTGATTGAGTAGACTTGTTCTATTTTAGAGTGTAGAATAATGCCCTAGTAGTATCTAAACATTTGAATCAACCCTTTATATCACTGGAATGAAATATTCATATAAGTGTAAGCTGGTTATTAAGGAGTTAACTAAAGACATAACAGGTCACTGTGATTTGTAAATTTAAGAAGGCTGTGTATCTAAGCACGGTCTATGAATAAGGCAGAGAGCTGAAACATGTCAGACCGCTGCTGTCTTAGATCTGATCTGTTATATTTTTTGCTGTGAATCTATTTTAATTTTTGTATGGCAATAAAGTTTACCTTTTAAACTCTTAGCCTGTGGCCCCGACTCGCCCTCAATCTGCTGGACTGCTTTGCTGTTGCCAAACCCTGCCTGCCTGACCATTCTAGTGGTTTATCCTTGGACTGCTTTGCTGTTGCCAAACACTGCCTGCCTGACCATTCTAGTGGTTTATCCTTGGACTGCTTTGCAGTTGCCAAACACTGCCTGCCTGACCATTCTAGTGGTTTATCCTTGGACTGCTTTGTTGTTGCCAAACACTGCCTGCCTGACCATTCTAGTGGTTTATCCTTGGACTGCTTTGCTGTTGCCAAACCCTGCCTGCCTGACCATTCTAGTTGTTCATCCTCCTTGGACTGCTCTGTTGTTGCCGCAGGGGACTGTTCTGCCTGTGGTCAGTGCCGCCTTTCTCATCTAGCTAACTTTCTCTGCTCTGGGATATTCCCTATCATTCCGGCTCGACGCTGGGATAACAAGACTACTGGCCGAGTTTGGTTTGATAGAGGAGTATCCCACAAACGTTACAGATATAAAATCAAGTACTGACTATACCTACATATCTGCTGTATTAGGCCTATCACCAAATTAATAAGGAATATTTCTTTCATGTAATTGGCAAGAGTCCATGAGCTAGTGACGTATGGGATTTACATTCCTACCAGGAGGGGCAAAGTTTCCCAAAAATCAAAATGCCTATAAATACACCCCCACCACACCCACAATTCAGTTTTACAAACTTTGCCTTCTATGGAGGTGGTGAAGTAAGTTTGTGCTAGATTTCTACGTTGATATGCTGAAGCTGAAGCCCGGTTTTCCTCTCAGAGTGCAGTGAATGACAGAGGGATGTGAAGGGAGTATTGCCTATTGAATGCTATGGTCATCCTATCGGGGATCTATTTCATAGGTTCTCTGTTATCTCTTCTCCTACCTCCCTTTTCAGATCGACGATATACTCTTATATACCATTACCTCTACTGATTCTCGTTTCAGTACTGGTTTGGCTATCTACTATATGTAGATGAGTGTCTTTTGGTATGTCTTAATTTATTTATGACACTCTCAGCTATGGTTTGACACTTTATATGTAAAGTTCTAAATATATGTTTTATACTTACATTTGCCATGATTCAGGTTAATCAGTATATTTCCTTCATTCAGACTGTCAGTTTCATTTTTTGGGAAATGCATATGAATACATTTTTTTTCTTACCTGAAAATTTTTCAAATTGACTTTTCTTTCTAAATTGCGGGCTGTTAGGCTCGCGGGTGCAAAAAATGCTAGAATTTATTGCGTCATTTTTGGCGTGAGACTTTTTGGCACGAAAATTACGTTTGTTGACGTTTATGACGTCATTTCCGGCATCATATTTGACGCCGAGAGTTTTCACGTAGTTGCGTCATCTATGACGCTCATGTTTGTTGCAGACGTTTTTGGCGCCAAAAAAAATTGTCAATTGTGGGCGTCATACTTGGCGCCAGTTTTTTTTACAATATTTAAGTCTCAGTTTCTTTTTGCTTCTGGTTCCTAGAGGCTTGTTCTATTTGCATTTTTTCCCATTCCTGAAACTGTCATTTAAGGAATTTGATAATTTTGCTTTATATGTTGTTTTTTCTATTACATATTGCAAGATGTCGCAATCTGACCCTGTATCAGAATCTACTTCTGGAAAGCTGCTGCCTGATGTCGGTTCTACCAAAGCTAAGTGCATTTGTTGTAAACTTGTGGTAACTGTTCCTCCGGCTGTAGTTTGTGTTAGTTGTCATGATAAACTTTCAAAAGCAGATAATATTTCCATTAGTAGTAGTCCATTACCTGTTGTTGTTCCTTCAACATCTAATGTTCAAGATATTCCTGTTAATGTAAGAGAATTTGTTTCTAATTCTATTCAGAAGGCTTTGTCTGTTATACCACCTTCTAATAAACATAAAAGGTCTTTTAAAACTTCTCATAAATCAGATGAATTTTTAAATGACCGCCAACATTCTGATTTATCTATCTCTGATGAGGATCTATCTGGTTCAGAAGATTCTGCCTCAGATATTGACACTGACAAATCTTCATATTTATTTAAGATGGAGTTTATTCGTTCTTTACTAAAAGAGGTGTTGATTGCATTAGATAGGGAGGAGTCTAGTCCTCTTGATATTAAAACCAGTAAACGTTTAAATTCGATTTTTAAACCTCATGTAGTTATTCCAGAGGTTTTTCCAGTTCCTGATGCTATTTCAGATGTAATATCTAGGGAATGGAATAGTTTGAGTACTTCATTTACTCCTTTTTTAAGGTTTAAGAGACTGTACCCTTTGCCGGCTGATAGATTGGAGTTTTGGGAAAAAATCCCCAAAGTTGATGGGGCTATCTCTACTCTTGCAAAGCGTACTACTATTCCTACGGCAGATAGTACTTCTTTTAAAGATCCTTTAGATAGGAAGCTTGAATCTTTTCTAAGGAAGGCTTATTTATGTTCAGGTAATCTTCTTAGGCCTGCTATTTCTTTGGCTGATGTTGCTGCAGCTTCAACTTTTTGGTTGGAGGCTTTAGCGCAACAAGTACCAGATCATAATGTGTATAGCATTGTTAAGCTTCTTCAACATGCTAATAATTTCATTTGTGATGCCATTTTTGATATCATTAGAATTGATGTCAGGTATATGTCTTTAGCTATTTTAGCTAGAAGAGCTTTATGGCTTAAATCTTGGAATGCTGATATGACTTCTAAGACAACATTGCTATCTCTTTCTTTCTAAGGTAATAAATTATTTGGTTCTCAGTAGGATTCTATTATTTCAACTGTCACTGGGGGGAAGGGAGCTTTTTTGCCTCAGGATAAAAAATCTAAGGGTAAATTTAGGGCTGCTAACCGTTTTCATTCCTTTCGTCAGAATAAGGAACAGAAGCCTGACCGTTCCCCTAAAGGAACGGTTTCCAATTGGAAGCCTCCTCCAGTCTGGAATAAATCCAAGGCTTTTAGAAAATCAAAACCAGCCCCTAAGTCCGCATGAAGGTGCGGCCCTCATTCCAACACAGCTGGTAGGGGGCAGATTATGATTTTTTAAAGATGTTTGGATCAGTTCAATTCAAAATCATTGGATTCAGAACATTGTTTCTCAAGGGTACAGAATAGGTTTCAAGGTAAGACCGCCTGTGAGAAGTTTCTTTCTCTCACGCATTCCAATAAACCCAGTAAAGGCTCAGGCTTTTCTGAAATGTGTTTCAGACCTGGAGTCATCTGGGGTAATTGTGCCAGTTCCATATCTGGAACAGGGTCTGGGGTTTTATTCAAATCTGTTCATTGTACCAAAGAAAGAGAATTCTTTCAGTTCTGGATCTAAAAATTTTGAATCGTTATGTAAGGATACCAACATTCAAATGGTGACTATAAGGACTATTCTGCCTTTTGTTCAGCAAGGGCATTATATGTCCACAATAGACTTACAGGATGCATATCTTCATATTCCAATTCATCCAGATCACTATCAGTTCCTGAGATTCTCTTTTCTAGACAAGCATTACCAGTTTGTTGCTCTTTCTTTTGGCCTAGCAACAGCTCCAAGGATCTTCTCAAAGGTTCTCAGTGCCCTTCTCTCTGTAATCAGAGAGCAGGGTATTGCGGTGTTTCCTTATTTGGACGATATCTTGGTACTTGCTCAGTCTTTACATTCTGCAGAATCTCACACGAATCAACTTGTGTTGTTTCTTCAAAAACATGGTTGGAGGATCAATTTACCAAAAGGTTCCTTGATTCCTCAGACAAGGGTAACCTTTTTGGGATTCCAAATAGATTCAGTATCCATGACTTTGTCTCTAACAGACAAAAGACGTCTGAAATTGGTTTCAGCTTGTCGGAACCTTCAGTCTCAGTCATTCCCTTCAGTAGCTATGTGCATGGAAGTTTTAGGTCTCATGGCTGCAGCATCGGACGCGATCCCCTTTGCTCGTTTTCACATGAGACCTCTTCAGCTTTGTATGCTGAACCTTTGGTGCAGGGATTATAAAAAGATATCACAATTGATATCCTTAAATCCCAATACTCGACTATCTCTAACTTGGTGGTTAAATTACCACAGTTTAGTTCAAGGGGCCTCTCTTGTTCGTCCAACCTGGACTGTGATTTCAACAGATGCGAGTCTTTCAGGTTGGGGAGCTGTCTGGGGATCTCTGACAGTGCAGGGGGTTTGGAAATCTCAAGAGGCGAGATTACCAATCAATATTGTGGAACTCTGTGCGATTCTCAGAGCTCTGCAGTTTTGGCCTCTTCTGAAGAAAGAATCGTTTATTTGTTTTCAGACAGACAATGTCACAACCGTGGCATATGTCAATCATCAAGGTGGGACTCCCAGTCCTCAGGCTATGAAAGAAGTATCTCGGATACTTGCATGGGTGGAATCCAGCTCCTGTCTAATCTCTGTGGTTCATATCCCAGGTATAGACAATTGGGAAGCGGATTATCTCAGTCGCCACTTTACATCCGGGAGAATGGTCTCTTCACCCAGAGGTGTTTCTTCAGATTGTTCAGATATGGGGGCTTCCAGAAATAGATCTGATGGCTTCTCATCTAAACAGGAAACTTCCCAGGTATCTGTCCAGATCCAGGGATCCTCAGGCAGAAGCAGTGGATGCGTTGTCACTTCCTTGGAATTATCAACCTGCTTATATCTTTCCGCCTCTAGTTCTTCTTCCAAGAGTGATTTCCAAAATCATAATGGAACGTTCGTTTGTTCTGCTGGTGGCTCCAGCATGGCCACACAGGTTTTGGTATGCGGATCTTGTTTGGATGTCCAGTTGCCAACCTTGGCCACTTCCGTTAAGGTCAGACCTTCTATCTCAAGGTCCGTTTTTCCATCAGGATCTCAAATCATTAAATTTGAAGGTATGGAGTTTGAATGCTTAGTGCTTAGTCATAGAGGTTTCTCTGACTCAGTGATCAATACTATGTTGCAGGCTCGTAAATCTGTTTCTAGAAAGATTTATTACCGAGTTTGGAAGACTTACATTTCATGGTGTTCCTCTCATAAGTTCTTTTGGTATTCTTTTAGAATTCCTAGAATTTTTCATTTTCTTCAGGATGGTTTGGATAAGGGTTTGTCCGCAAGTTCCTTGAAAGGACAAATCTCTGCTCTTTCTGTTCTGTTTCACAGAAAAATTGCTAATCTTCCTGACATTCATTGTTTTGTACAGGCTTTGGTTAGTATCAAGCCTGTCATTATGTCAATTTCTCCTCCTTGGAGTCTTAATTTGGTTGTTTTGAGAGCTTTACAGGCTCCTCCGTTTGAGCCTATGCATTCTCTGGATATTAAGTTACTTTCTTGGAAAGTATTGTTTCTTTTGGCTATCTCTTCTGCTAGAAGAGTTTCTGAATTATCTGCTCTTTCTTGTGAATCTCCTTTTCTGATTTTTCATCAGGATAAGGCGGTTTTGTGGACTTCATTTAAATTTTTACCTAAGGTTGTGAATTCCAACAACATTAGTAGAGAAATTGTTGTCCCTTCGTTGTGTCCTAATCCTAAGAATTCTTTGGAAAGATCTTTGCATTCTTTGGCTGTGGTAAGAGCTTTGAAATATTATGTTGAAGCTACTAAAGATTTCAGAAAGTCTTCTAGTCTATTTGTTATCTTTTCTGGTCCTAAGAAAAGTCAGAAAGCTTCTGCTATTTCTTTGGCTTATTGGTTAAAACTTTTGATTCATCATGCTTATGTGGAGTCGGGTAAATCCCTGCCTCAGAGGATTACGGCTCATTCTACTAGGTCAGTTTCTACTTCCTGGGCTTTTAAGAATGAAGCTTCTGTTGATCAGATTTGCAAAGCAGCAACTTGGTCTTCTTTACATACTTTTACTAAATTCTACCATTTTGATGTTTTCTCTTCTTCAGAAGCAGTTTTTGGTAGAAAAGTTCTTCAGGCAGCTGTTTCAGTTTGATTCTTCTGCTTATCATTTCATTTTTTTTCATTATAAGAATAAAACTTTTTGATTTGGGTTGTGGATTCTTTTTTCAGCGGAATTGGCTGTCTTTATTTTTATCCCGCCCTCTCTAGTGACTCTTGCTTGGAGTTCCACATCTTGGGTATTTGCTATCCCATACGTTACTAGCTCATGGACTCTTGCCAATTACATGAAAGAAAACATAATTTATGTAAGAACTTACCTGATAAATTAATTTCTTTCATATTGGCAAGAGTCCATGATTTTTTTGAATAAAGCACAATTATTCCAATTCCTTGTTGATGCTTTTGCTCCTTTATCACCCCACTTCTTGGCTATTCGTTAAACTGAATTGTGGGTGTGGTGGGGGTGTATTTTTAGGCATTTTGAGGTTTGGGAAACTTTGCCCCTCCTGGTAGGAATGTATATCCCATACGTCACTAGCTCATGGACTCTTGCCAATATGAAAGAAATGAATTTATCAGGTAAGTTCTTACATAAATTATGTTTTTGTCTGCAGTACACGGCTAAGTACGTATAGGCCAAACTGTACTATCTAAGCCTAATTATTTACATATTGGGAGACATCCCAGGACTATATTGTTCACCTTTACTGTTGCTGGGTAGCCTCAAAGAGCTAATTTTATATGTGTTTTATATAAATGCTGGAAGCTTTTTAATCATTTTTTTTTTTTGCTTAAATAGCTAATAGATTGAATTATATAAATCTGCAAATAGCTATTGCCGTTGTTCTTATGCTAAGGAGTTTTACTACATATAGAAATATATTTCTTATATATGTCTTTTATTTTTATATTTTTTATTTTAATTCAATTGTGAATTTTAAGTTAACCTTTTGAGTGAAAATGTTTAATTATTTGACTGGTTTGACTCCGCTTCTAGCACCCATCCACACTTTGATTAATTACTTTTATCTTTGGGAAGGAGATATTTGGAGGGGGCAGTGAGTCTGAAGTTTAGCCCCACACATCTCTCATTTTTCATACTTCATATTGACACCCGGCTGGCAAACTTTTGTTTATGGAGAACACTGAATACATGTGTGTGTGAGTGTGTTTGTCGGGAGGCTAGTTGCATTGCAATGAGGGCTACATAAATGCTCACCTACATACTGTTTATACTCACACACACCCAGACTCTTATCTGCAATGTCACTGACCGCTCCTGATGGCACTGCACATGAAATCAATTGACATTACCCCCCCAAACCCACTATGACATGTCATTGATTAGGTTTCACAGGAGATATTAGTGGAGGAGTTGGCCATAGCATACCCCCCAACTGTCCTGATTTTCACGGGACAGTCCCGATTTTAGGGGGCTGTCCTGGGAAGATTGACATCTGTCCCGGATTTCCCCATACATTTGGGGGAGGGGGAAATTGTTTTTTTTTTTTAAATTCTATTGTATTACAATGTATTGCAATGTCATCAGGTGACCACATGCTACCAATACACAGTCAGTGTTTTTTGGCGTATGTGACTGCTTGAGCTCAGGCATGAGAAGGCAGCGACCATGCCGCGTTTTTGTCTCAAGGACTAACTTGGAAGTTCTGACTAGTCACCTCAGGAGCCTCACTATGTCGACTCAGAGTCAGATAATCAGCATCGCTAGAGATTTATCTCCCATTAAATCCCAGGCTGTTTATACACAATTTATTGCGTTGCAGTTGTACCATGGATTTTGCAACATACTCCTAGCCCTATCCCTGCAGTGTGAGAAGTGACCTCACCCAGTCTGCATTATTATTTCACATAAAGCAGGTATTGCTTCTAAACCTGCATGTTAGAGAGGCAGTCTTACTAAGCAGGCAGGAGGGTTAAGGGACAATGGGCAGGCTGATACCGTTGCTACTGACTAAAAGTAGAAAAAAGTCAGATCACTGTGTGTAGCAGGGGGGGCAGCGGAGGTTGGGGGTGCAGCGGTGTGGGGGGAGCGTGCCGGTGCAGCAGCAGCCAGTGCAATGTGTCTGCTGTCTTAATTTTTTGCAAAGTGATCTGTAGTGGTCGCTGAACCATTCGGCAGCATAAGTAAATTATTTGAAAGTTGTATACAGGGCTAAAGTTTTTGTGGGATTGATATACTGCTATAAATGCCTTTTTTACACAGAGCACTTAATATCTGCTAAACCTTGGGAGTATCATGGACAAACATAAGAAAAACACTGAACAAAAAAATGTAACAGCTTTAATTTGTTAGGAATATTCCTTCTGCTGTCAGATAAAACTTTTGCTTCAAGCAAAGTCTGCACACATTACCGTTTGCAGGCTTGGTGTGGTTACTTAGGCAATAAGAAAGCGTCCCCCTAAGAGTGTTTATACTTTTTTTAAAAAAAAACTTGTTAAGCCCACTCCCCAGAACCTATTCCTGCTCCTGCCCACCACATATCACACTTTTGCTCAGTGGGAGGGGGGGAGGGTCCCTTTTTTGGATTTTTAAATGTTAGGAGGTATGCCATAGTCAGATTTGTATTTGCACTGACACCCTGAGTAAATACACATCTCATGCTTGTTACTTTTGATAGTTTAACTCGTGTTTTTAAAATCATATTTGCTGGACATACTGACTGGTTTAGATAAAGCATAGGGGAATTTCAGGACCTATAGTTATAGTTATTTTTCCTCTGCTGTTCGGAAACTATTGTCTCTTACCTAATTGTACCTCTTACCTCTGGACCCACGCCTACATCTATAAATCTACTTATCCCAGCTGAGTATATCTTACTTGTAGATTGCCAGTTCATGGGCCAAGCTCTTCCGTAATTCCTCTATCTCTTTGTTCTTCTGCTGCTGCAACTGAACGGATGTCTTTATATCTCTCCTTCTATCCTCTAGTTCCTGAATCTGCTCCTAGGATAGAGGGTAATGACAGGTCAACAGGCATTAAATCATTAGAGGTCTACAGTTAGTTATTGGAAATGAGCTTCTATGTTTTGTAGTATTCTTTCTTTGTTTAGATGTAAAACAAGTCTTGCCATAAATTTACTGCAATGGATATCCAAGAAACTCTTAATGGAAACAGATGGTTCATCAAATGTATCACTGGACCTGTACTGCTATATATAGGAGTGTATAGGGACAAGGAGAGGTCAGTGTAGGCATACTACAGTGACACCTAATTTTGTAAGTAACTTGAGAAGATGTTAAAGTAGCTTTTCCTTAGTGTGTTACTGGATCAGTACCACAAACCTGCCTGCCAGAAGCAGGTGTTGTGCGAAAGAGGGATTGGGAGACTCCTTAGATCTTTAGCTATGTTTGTGACATAATATCCTTGTATAAACATATTTTTTTTTATCTTTACTTTTTCTCAGTGATAGAAAATATAATATCAACTGCAAGGGAAGAGAGAATATGATTCAGCTTACACACAGCCACTCTGTTATTTATAGGGATAGCAAGGTATATGGGTGCATTTCAATTTTAAATAGAAACATTTTTTGCTATATAATTCCATTAGTAAAAATGCTCATAGTAAAAGTTATAACTGTTTTTCAGTGTTTGTCCCGTGCACCAGTATTCAAATGCCAGCGGTGTCTTGTATGAAACAAATTCATTTTTCATAAATAAATAGATATGTGATCAGGGGGCTGTCAAAAGAGGCTTAGATACAAGGTAATCACAGAGGTAAAAAGTGTATTAATTTAATATAATATATATAACCATGTTGGCTGTGCAACACTGGGGAATGGGTAATAAAGGGATTATCTATCTTTTTAAACAATAAAACATTTTTAGATGACTGTCTCTTTAAGGCTCTGATTAAAAAAATTCAGGAGACTATGGTATTATTGGGTTGAGTACACAGCTTGTACAGAACTTCACACTGGTACAATGTGTTCCCTAATTGCAGGATATGCTAAGAAAACCATGATCTTGGTAAACCCATATTACAAACACAAAACTTTCAATAAATGAAAACTATGAGATCCCAGATGTTACCAAGCAGGACTTATTCTGACAGTGCTAGCTGTTTTATTACTGCAGCATTTAACTGTGTGAAGACAGCAGATGCCAAGATTTGCAGGGCTTATACAAAACACATTTACTTGTAGTACTGAATATGCTCTTGCTAAACACTTATGTTTTTCTTAAACCTAGTCCATAATATCACTGCTGACTGCCGAGTAACAGGCAGTAATTAAATTGACAGTGTACTGTAAAATAGTTTTTCCCTTAATATTTTTGCAATTACTTTGTTATTCCAGCTGCAGAGTATAAAATGTATGAGAAGTTGCTCCTTTAGGTTCATTCTTGTGTATGGTAGCTGTTTTTATTATTTAAAGGGACAGTCAAGTCCAAAAAAACTTTCATGTTTTAAATAGGGCATGTAATTTTAAACAACTTTCCAATTTACTTTTATCACCAATTTTGCTTTGTTCTCTTGGTATTCTTAGTTGAAAGCTGAACCTAGGAAGACTCATATGATAATTTCTAAGCCCTTGAAGGCCACCTCTTATCACATGCTTTTTTATTTGCTTTTCACAACAGGGGAGTGCTAGTTAATTTGAGCCATATAGATAACATTGTGACCACGCCTGTGGATTGTGGCAGACACTGCACTAATTGGCTAAAATGAAAGTCAATAAATAAATAAAATGTCATGTGATCAGGGGGCTGGAAGAAGGTTCCTAGATACAAGTTAATCACAGAGGTAAAAAATATATTAATATCACAGTGTTAGTTACGCAAAACTGGGGAATGGGTAATAAAGGGATTATCTATCTTTTAAAACAACAAAAATTCTGGTGTTGACTGTCCCATTAAACCTACAACCCATTAAAATGGCTTTAGCTTGCAGGGGAATCAGATTTCCTTATTTTATAACTTCCTGTATACACGCATGCTTGATTTATATTATCTCTGTATACCAAAGCCCAATACTAAGAGTCAGATGCTGAAAAACTCGCCAGCATGGAGAAAAAGCATTATACTGTAAAGTAAGTTTCTCCACTTATAATAGCATATATTACTTAACTCCCCTTAATGAGATACACAATTCCCAAGATAAAAATTGCCTTTATAACAATCCTTGAGGGGCCTCTTAACAGTAAAGAGGCATCTTACAGAAACTCGCCAGACCAGAGAGCTTTAGAGAATTGGGCATTACAGAGAAAAATTTAAAATTAACATTTTATTACTTCTCTCTCCTAACCCCCATTGGGAGTGTAATTTATTTTGCTATGTTTACACAGCTTCTCTATAGCCAATACAAACAAATAATAGAAACTTTCAGTACAGGTAAGGATATATTAGTGTGCAAAAAAAGTTATAAGGGCTCAAATATATGAGGTCTCAGGTGTTAGAAAAAAAAGGCAAAGGGCTTTAACATTGAGATAAATACACATACATATCTAAATATCTATATGTATATATATATATATATATATATACTGTATATATATATATATATATATATATGTATATATACACACATATACAGTATCTCACAAAAGTGAGTACATCCCTCACATTTTTGTTAATATTTTATTATATCTTTTCATGAGACAAATACTGAAGAAATGACACTTTGCTACAATGTAAAGTAGTGAGTGTACAGCCTGTATAACAGTGTAAATTTGCTGTCCCCTCAAAATAACTCAACACACAGCCATTGATGTCTAAACCGTTGGCAACAAAAGTGAGTACACCCCTAAGTGGAAATGTCCAAATTGGGCCCAATTAGCCATTTTCCCTCCCCGGTGTCATGTGACTTGTTACTGTTACAAGGTCTCAGGTGTGAATGGGGAGCAGGTGTGTTAAATTTGGTGTTATCGCTCACATACTGGTCACTGGAAGTTTAACATGGCACCTCATGGCAAAGAACTCTCTGAGGATCTGAAAAAAATAATTGTTGCTCTACATAAAGATGGCATAGGCTATAAGAAGATTGCCAAGACCCTAAAAATGAACTGCAGCATGGTAGGCAAGAACATACAGCGGTTTCACAGGACAGGTTCCACTCAGAACAGGCCTTGCCATGGGTTGTTAGCCCCGTCCTCAGACCATTACATAAGTTAAAATACAAAACAAACTTTTATACATTACCCTCCCCCATCACCACGTACTACCGGAAGTGCCGCCGGCGTCCTGCAGAGCTCAGTGCGCAGGTCCGCCGGTTGCCCCAGCAACCAATGTAAACAACCCTGAAACGGAACAGAAGTAGTTACACAATGCATAGATAGAAATATCTGACATAAATGTTATCATGCTGTCTATTATTCTATAGGAGGGTACACTGAGGATACCTGCTGTTTGAGCCTTCAGCGTAATCCACCATGTAACACATGTGACAGGTTGTCAAGCCAACCGTTGTAATGGCACTATAACAATGGAGACTCAAACTGCCCATGTATAATGAAGCAGAAATCATTATAGCTCAATATGATCATTTACAGATATTACTATATAAATCATTAGTGCGCATCTATAGATTACTCCCCACATATAGGTACTCCCTTAAGCTATAAATATTCTTTAATGTGGGACTAAATTAGGGCTAAGACTATAGATAAGCATCAGAAGTTTATATACTGTAACATCCTCTAGTACTTAAAACATAATTTTATCTAGATCACATTATAAAAAATAATGCCAATCCAATTGTGTATTTAACCCCTTGGGGGATAAGGTCCCCAAGTTACAATAGAATATTGGCTCTATCGCCACCCCTACTGAGTTAAGGTACGTGATCAATGATCACATATCTTAGATCACTGACCGTATGGCCACACATCGCAAAATGCCTTGCAACTGGCTGCTCTGATTCTTTTTCTCGAATTGCCAGTCTGATGGCAGCGCGATGGTTGGCCATGCGGATACGGAGGGTGTCAACCGTCTTGCCCACATAAAAAAGACCACATGGGCAATGCAAGAGGTAAATTATGAATTCTGTAGTACACGTTACTCTATATCTAATTGTGTACTTTCTGTTGGTATGGGGATGTGAAAATGTCTTGGTGTTACTCAACCCACTGCACGTAGTGCAGCCGAGACATCTATAACAGCCCACTGTCGGAGATTGGAGCCAAGTTGTCTTCTTGTAACTGTCCACAGGATCCACTTTGACTAGAGTGTCCCTTAATGATCTTGCTCGTCTGTAGGTCACTCTTGGAGGCCCCATTGTAGTAAATGGTAATGTTGGATCACTTGTCACTATATCCCATTGATCTCTTACAATTCCTGGTATTTCCTTCTTATCCGCGGTATATGTAGTTAGGTAGGTCAGATGATTTTCCGTCCCCAGGGGTTCTCTTGTGCATAGGGCCTCATCCTGTTTCATATTCCAGAATTTTGAGAGATGTTGATCAATATGAGTTTGTCGATAACCTCTTTGTAGAAATCTTTCTTTCATCTCCAGTAGTTGTTCTTTAGCCTTCTCGGGGTCACTATTATTGTGAACTACTCTTTTAAATTGTGATAGCGGTAGCGCTCGCTTTAGGCCAGCTGGGTGGCAGCTTGTGGCTTGTAGTAATGAGTTTCTATCCGTAATTTTTCGGAAGAGAGTGGTTCCCAATACATCCCCCTGGAAAGAGATTCGTAAATCCAGGAAATCCACTGTAGTTTTGTTGTACTCCATTTTAAATTGTAGATTTGTTAGGACCTGGTTCAATTGCTGGAACCAATTGGAAAGTTCACTTTCTGAGCCATCCCAAACCAAGAATAAATCGTCAATGTAACGACGAAAGAATCGTATCCTAGTATCCTTGAATAATTCTGTATGATGTTGTTCAAATTCCGCCATGTATATGTTGGCGTACGATGGGGCCACACTCGACCCCATCGCCGTTCCAAGCAGTTGCAGAAAGTATCTATTCTCAAAACGAAAATAGTTCATCTTAAGTTCATCTTTAGGCCAGCCACCCAGCTGGCCTAAAGCGAGCGCTACTGCTATCACAATTTAAAAGAGTAGTTCGCAATAATAGTGACCCCGAGAAGGCCAAAGAACAACTACTGGAGATGAAAGAAAGATTTCTACAAAGAGGTTATCGACGAACTCATATTGATCAACATCTCTCAAAATTCTGGAATATGAAACAGGATGAGGCCCTATGCACAAGAGAACCCCTGGGGACGGAAAATCGTCTGACCTACCTAACTACATATACTGCGGATAAGAAGGAAATACCAGGAATTGTAAGAGATCAATGGGATATAGTGACAAGTGATCCAAACATTACCATTTACTACAATGGGGCCTCCAAGAGTGACCTACAGACAAACAAGATCATTAAGGGACACTCTAGTCAAAGTGGATCCTGTGGACAGCTACAAGAAGACAACTTGGCTCCAATCTCCGAAAGTGGGCTGTTATAGATGTCTCTGCTGCACTACGTGCAGTGGGTTGATTAATACCAAGACATTTTCACATCCCCATACCAACAGAAAGTACACAATTAGATATAGAGTAACGTGTACTACAGAATTCATAATTTACCTCTTGCATTGCCCATGTGGTCTTTTTTATGTGGGCAAGACGGTTGACACCCTCCGTATCCGCATTGCCAACCATCGCGCTGCCATCAGACTGGCAATTCGAGAAAAAGAATCAGAGCAGCCAGTTGCAAGGCATTTTGCGATGTGTGGCCATACGGTCAGTGATCTAAGATATGTGATCATTGATCACGTACCTAAACTCAGTAGGGGTGGCGATAGAGCCAATCTTCTATTGCAAAAAGAATCCAGGTGGATTTACAACTTGGGGACCTTATCCCCCAAGGGGTTAAATACACAATTGGATTGGCATTGTTTTTTTATAATGTGATCTAGATAAAATTATGTTTTAAGTACTAGAGGATGTTACAGTATATAAACTTCTGATGCTTATCTATAGTCTTAGCCCTAATTTAGTCCCACATTAAAGAATATTTATAGCTTAAGGGAGTACCTATATGTAGAGAGTAATCTATAGATGCACACTAATGATTTATATAGTAATATCTGTAAATGATCATATTGAGCTATAATGATTTCTGCTACATTATACATGGGCAGTTTGAGTCTCCATTGTTATAGTGCCATTACAACGGTTGGCTTGACAACCTGTCACATGTGTTACATGGTGGATTACGCTGAAGACTCAAACAGCAGGTATCCTTGGTGTACCCTCCTATAGAATAATAGACAGCATGATAATATTTATGTCAGATATTTCTATCTATGCATTGCGTAACTACTTCTGTTCCGTTTCAGGGTTGTTTACATTGGTTGCTGGGGCAACCGGCGGACCTGCGCACTGAGCTCTGCAGGACGCCGGCGGCACTTCCGGTAGTACGTGGTGATGGTGGAGGGTAATGTATAAAAGTTTGTTTTGTATTTTAACTTATGTAATGGTCTGAGGACGGGGCTAACAACCCCGAAACGTCACTTTGAATAAATAATATTTTATTAAGACCCGGCGAGTGCGCTCCTATTTCTGTGGTTTATATGTATTTTTGTTGAATGCACCCCGGGCAGTCTTAACCTTTGAAAGTGCGTGCAGTGCCCTATGGATATTGAGTATATATATATATATATATATATATATATATACACACAGTATATATAGTTCCAGAGATGGTAAAGCACTCCTGGTAAATTAGATTAAAGGCTGTTCAAATGCACAATACAGTCCTAAGAAGCTGGAAGGCACTCACTGGGTCTTAATCCACAAAATATTTCTTTATTGTGATGTTTCGGAGTCATGATTATATATAGGCATAGATACATATATGTATATACAGGGAGTGCAGAATTATTAGGCAAGTTGTATTTTTGAGGATTAATTTTATTATTGAACAACAACCATGTTCTCAATGAACCCAAAAAAAATCATTAATATCAAAGCTGAATAGTTTTGGAAGTAGTTTTTAGTTTGTTTTTAGTTATAGCTATTTTAGGGGAATATCTGTGTGTGCAGGTGACTATTACTGTGCATAATTATTAGGCAACTTAACAAAAAACAAATATATACCCATTTCAATTATTTATTTTTACCAATGAAACCAATATAACATCTCAACATTCACAAATATACATTTCTGACATTCAAAAACAAAACAAAAACAAATCAGTGACCAATATAGCTACCTTTCTTTGCAAGGACACTCAAAAGCCTTCCATCCATGGATTCTGTCAGTGTTTTGATCTGTTCACCATCAACATTGTGTGCAGCAGCAACCACAGCCTCCCAGACACTGTTCAGAGAGGTGTACTGTTTTCCCTCCTTGTAAATCTCACATTTGATGATGGACCACAGGTTCTCAATGGGGTTCAGATCAGGTGAACAAGGAGGCCATGTCATTAGACACCCTTTCTTGCCAGCCACGCTGTGGAGTACTTGGACGCGTGTGATGGAGCATTGTCCTGCATGAAAATCATGTTTTTCTTGAAGGATGCAGACTTCTTCCTGTACCACTGCTTGAAGAAGGTGTCTTCCAGAAACTGGCAGTAGGACTGGGAGTTGAGCTTGACTCCATCCTCAACCCGAAAAGGCCCCACAAGCTCATCTTTGATGATACCAGCCCAAACCAGTACTCCACCTCCACCTTGCTGGCGTCTGAGTCGGACTGGAGCTCTCTGCCCTTTACCAATCCAGCCACGGGCCCATCCATCTGGCCCATCAAGACTCACTCTCATTTCATCAGTCCATAAAACCTTAGAAAAATCAGTCTTGAGATATTTCTTGGCCCAATCTTGACGTTTCAGCTTGTGTGTCTTGTTCAGTGGTGGTCGTCTTTCAGCCTTTCTTACCTTGGCCATGTCTCTGAGTATTGCACACCTTGTGCTTTTGGGCACTCCAGTTATGTTGCAGCTCTGAAATATGGCCAAACTGGTGGCAAGTGGCATCTTGGCAGCTGCACGCTTGACTTTTCTCAGTTCATGGGCAGTTATTTTGCGCCTTGGTTTTTCCACACGCTTCTTGCGACCCTGTTGACTATTTTGAATGAAACGCTTGATTGTTCGATGATCACGCTTCAGAAGCTTTGCAATTTTAAGAGTGCTGCTTCCCTCTGCAAGATATCTCACTATTTTTGACTTTTCTGAGCCTGTCAAGTCCTTCTTTTGACCCATTTTGCCAAAGGAAAGGAAGTTGCCTAATAATTATGCACACCTGATATAGGGTGTTGATGTCATTAGACCACACCCCTTCTCATTACAGAGATGCACATCACCTAATATGCTTAATTGGTAGTAGGCTTTCGAGCCTATACAGCTTGGAGTAAGACAACATGCATAAAGAGGATGATGTGGTCAAAATACTCATTTGCCTAATAATTCTGCACTCCCTGTATAGTAACCGTTGCTAAGTGTATGCACTCTCACCGTCATACCACAACAGCCAGGGTGCTATGAAATGTATGTATAAGTTCAGGTATTAAGCACTCACTGGTCTTCAGCCGTCTTGATGCAAAATAATTTATTAATGTGATGTTTCGGGACACACAAAAACAGTCCCTTCCTCTGACAAACAACTGTGCAAAATGGCAAACTTTTAAAGGCAAGTGAAACCCTCCCCTTATTCTCAGCCAATCATGGCTGTCTGTGTGTCAAGACAGAAGAAACAAAGCTTCTGATTGGATAACAGTGTGTTAATCATTAAACATAGTTCTATGTGTTAGTGAATATACATCGAAAATAAACCAAAGTGTAAGGGTAAATTTATTGTCTCATGGCCTGCAGGGAATTACATGCTACTGGAAATAAAATCTATCTAAACATTTAAATATCGCCATGGTCATAGTTTGCCCTGTTATAGCTCAGGGCCAATCACGCTCACAGAAAGGGACCACACACCCCTGATCTCGGCCAATCAACTAAGGTGTATTAGAAACAATATATTTATGTGCAACACCCACCAAGTATTATTGGAGGACATGGGCCTATTATGCGTTACACCCTGTGTGACGTCAAGGGGTGTTGACAACCACCACGCTCATTGTATTACCATCCCGGTAGATTCGGCATAGATCGAGCACCTCCGCATCGACTTCTTCAATAGTAATACATAGCTTTTCTTTTTTTTTTTTGTCTTGAAAAAGGCCTTGTATAGACCGAAACGTGTCAACACTTGGTAAGCAGATTTCTAATATCTTTTATTCACTTTGTATGGTCTATACTATGTTTTTTAATTTCTTATAGGACTTCCAGAAATTCACCACAGAGTACTACAGGACAACACTAGGAGCATATTGGAAGATATCTGAACACGATATAGTTTTTCACATTTTTGTGTATACACAATCTGTTTTTTGTTTTTGTTTTTGCTCAATCACGATTTTGAGTTCATACATTTTTTATAATAATTTTTTACATTTTTTCACCTCATCTATTTTTTCTCTGCATCAATTGTATTTCATCACATTTGTTACTCCACTATATCAACTTATTTGGATTTATTATTTGGACATTTTTCATTTGGACTTTTGGATACTCCACGTTTGTTAACATTTTCTTACTGAACACTGTATTATAATTGTAGCATTCCACGGATCCTCTATTGATATTAATTATTCCCAATTGTATTTCTGAATTGTTTTTAATCGATGAGAATTCTCCTTTTTATTGTAGGTTTATTCAATATGTATTAAATTACTTTCACTCTCTTGATACATTCACCAAATTCATTAATCTCATATAATCATCAAATATTACATACGCCTCTAGGACCAATTTATCCTACTAGAGTTTTATCCTACTAGAGTTTTAGGCTTGCTCAATACCTCAGCCTTTTTAGGCGCTTTATACAACCCGTCACTATAATACACATTTGTTTCTGTGGGGCCAGCTAGAAGGCCTGTGTATAAAGCTAGAAGGTTTCTTCCCGTGGCGCTTGGTCTAACTCATATTTAATGTATCCATCAGTACTAGTACAATGCCTGTTGTTCCTTCAACGTCTAATGTACATGATATCCCTGTGAATATAAAATATTTTATTGCTTATGTGATTCAGAAGGCTTTGTCTGCTATTCCGCCTTCTAATAAACGTAAAAAGTTTTTTAAAACTTCTCATAAAGTTGATGAAATTTCAAATGACCAACAACATACTGAATTATCCTCCTCTGATGAGGATTTAACTGATTCAGAAGATCCCACCTCAGATATTGACACTGACAAATCTACTTATCTCTTTAAAATGGAGTATATACGTTCCTTGTTAAAAGAGGTGTTGATTACTTTGGATATTGAGGAATCTAGTCCTCTTGATACTAAAACTAGTAAACATTTAAATTCTGTTTATAAACCTCTTGTGGTTACTCCAGAGGTTTTTCCAGTTCCTGATGCTATTTCTGATATGATTTCAAAGGAATGGGATAGGCCTGGTACTTTTTTTTTTCCTTCTTCTAGGTTTAAAAAGTTGTATCCTTTGCCAGCAGCTAGATTGGAGTTTTGGGGAAAAATCCCCAAAGTTGATGGGGCTATCTCTACTCTTGCCTAACGTACTACTATTCCTATGGAAGATAGTACTTATTTTAAGGATCCTTTAGATAGGAAACTTGAATATTATCTATCTATTTATTTATTTTCTGGCTATATTCTTAGGCCTGCTATATCTGTGGCTGATGTTGCAGCTGCATCAACTTTTTGGTTGGAAAGCTTAGCGCAACAGGAAACAGATTCTGATTTGTCTAGAATTTTCGCTTGCTTCAACATGCTAATCATTTTATTTGTGATGCTATTTTTGATATCATCAAAATTTATGTTAAATCTATGTCTTTAACTATTTTAGCTAGAAGAGCTTTGTGGCTCAAATATTTGAATGCTGGCATGGTATCTAAGTCTAGATTACTATCTCTTTCTTTCCAAGGTAACAATTTATTTGGTTCTCAGTTGGATTCTATTATTTCAACTGTCACTGGGGGAAAGGGAGTTTTTTTGCCTCAGGATAAAAGATCTAAGGGTAAATCTAAAGCTTCTAATCGTTTTCGTTCTTTTCGACAGAATAAGGAACAGAAAGCCAATCCTTCCCCCAAAGAATCTGGTTCCAATTGGAAACATTATTTAAGTTGGAATAAATCTAAGCCTTTTAAGAAACCAAAGCCAGCCCCCAAGTCTGCATGAAGGTGCGGCCCTTTATTTTTCCAAAACATTTGGGCAGATTCTGTCCAAAATCAGTGGATTCAGAGTATTGTCTCTCAAGGGTATTGAATAGGATTCAGAGTAAGACCTCCTGTGAGAAGATTCTTTCTCTCTCATGTTCCAGCAAATCCGGCAAAGGCTCAGGCTTTTCTGAAGTGTGTTTCAGATCTAGAGTTTTCAGGGGTAATCATACTAGTTCCGTTTCAGGAACAGGGTCTGGGGTTTTATTTAAATCTATTCATTGTCCCAAAGAAAGAAAATTCATTCAGGCCAGTTCTGGATCTGAAAATTTTAAATCGTTTTGTAAGAGTGCCAACTTTCAAAATGGTGACTATAAGGACTATTCTGCCTTTTGTTCAGCAAAGTCATTATACAGTGGGGCAAAAAAGTATTTAGTCAGCCACCAATTGTGCAAGTTCTCCCACTTAAGAAGATGAGAGAGACCTGTAATTTTCATCATAGGTATACCTCAACTATGAGAGACAAAATGTGGAAACAAATCCAGACAATCACATTGTCTGATTTGGAAAGAATTTATTTGCATATTATGGTGGAAAATAAGTATTTGGTCAATATCAAAAGTTCATCTCAATACTTTGTTACATATCCTTTGTTGGCAATGACAGAGATCAAACGTTTTCTGTAAGTCTTCACAAGGTTGTCACACACTTTTGCTGGTATGTTGGCCCATTTCTGCATGCAGATCTCCTCTAGAGCAGTGATGTTTTGGGGCTGCCGCTGGGCAACACAGACTTTCAACTCCCTCCAAAGGTTTTCTATGGGGTTGATATCTGGAGACTGGCTAGGCCACTCCAGGACCTTGAAATGCTTCTTACGAAGCCACTCCTTCATTGCCCGGGTGGTGTGTTTGGGATCATTGTCATGCTGAAAGACCCAGCCACATTTCATCTTCAATGCCCTTGCTGATGGAAGGAGGTTTGCACTCAAAATCTCACGATACATGGCCCCATTCATTCTTTCATGTACACGGATCAGTCGTCCTGTTCCCTTTGCAGAGAAACAGCCCCAAAGCATGATGTTGCCACTCACATGCTTCACAGTAGGTATGGTGTTCTTTAGTTGCAACTCAGCATTCTCTCTCCTCCAAACACGACGAGTTGTGTTTCTACCAAACAGTTCTACTTTGGTTTCATCTGCCCATATGACATTCTCCCAGTCTGCTTCTGGATCATCCAAATGCTCTCTAGCATACTTCAGACGGGCCCGGACATGTACTGGCTTAAGCAGGGGGACACGTCTGTCACTGCAGGATCTGAGTCCCTGGTGGCGTAGTGTGTTACTGATTGTAGCCTTTGTTACATTGGTCCCAGCTCTCTGCAGGTCATTCACTAGGCCCCCCCGTGTGGTTCTGAGATGTTTGCTCACCGTTCTTGTGATCATTTTGACCCCACGGGGTGAGATCTTGTGTGAAGCCCCAGATCAAGGGAAATATCAGTGGTCTTGTATGTCTTCCATTTTCTAATTATTGCTCCCACAGTTGATTTCTTCACACCAAGCTGCTTGCCTATTGCAGATTCAGTCTTCACAGCCTGGTGCAGGTCTACAATTTTGTTTCTGGTGTCCTTCGACAGCTCTTTGGTCTTCACCATAGTGGAGTTTGGAGTGTGACTGTTTGAGGTTGTGGACAGGTGTCTTTTATACTGATAACAAGTTCAAACAGGTGCCATTAATACAGGTAATGAGTGGAGGACAGAGGAGCCTACAGAAGAAGATACAGGTCTGTGAGAGCCAGAAATCTTGCTTATTTGTAGGTGACCAAATACTTATTTTCCACCATAATATGCAAATAAATTCTTTCTAGATGTCTCTCAGCTGTCAGACTTTACATCCGGGGGAGTGGTCTTTCCATCCAGATGTGTTTTGTCAGATTGTTCAGATGTGGGGTCTTCCAGAAATAGATCTGATTGCTTCCCATCTAAACAAGAAACATCCTAGGTACTTGTCCAGGTCCAGGGATCCTCAGGCGGAGTTGGTGGATGCGTTAGCAGTTCCTTGGTGGTACCAACCTGCTTATATCTTTCCGCCTCTAGTTCTTCTTCCAAGAGTGATCTCCAAGATCATCATAGAACAATTGTTTGTGTTTCTGGTAGCACCCGCATGGCCTCACAGGTTTTGGTATGCAGATCTTGTCTGGATGTCCAGTTGCCAACATTGGCCACTTACTTTAAGACCAGACCTTCTGTCTCAAGGTCTGTTTTTCCACCAGGATCTCAAATCGTTAAATTTGAAGGTATGGAAATTGAACGCTTAGTGCTTAGTTATAGAGGTTTCTCTGACTCAGTGATTGATACTATGTTACAGGCTCGTAAATCTATTTCTAGGAAGATTTATTATCGAGTTTGTAAGACTTATATTTCATGGTGTTCTTCTCATAAGTTCTCCTGGCATTCTTTTAGAATTCCTAGAATTTTACAGTTTCTTCAGGATGGTTTGGATAAAGGTTTGTCTACAAGTTCCTTGAAGGGACAAATCTCTGCTCTTTCTGTTTTATTTCTCAGAAAGATAAACTTCCTGATATTCACTGTTTTGTGCAAGCTTTGGTATATATCAAGCTTGTCATTAAATCAATCTCTCCTCCTTGGAGTTTTAATTTGGTTTTGAAGGCTTTACAGGCTCCTCATTTTGAGCCTATGCATTCTTTGGATATTAAACTACTTTCTTGGAAAGTGTTGTTCCTTTTGGCTATCTCTTCTGCTAGAAGAGTTTCCCAGTTATCTGCTCTTACTTGTGAGTCTCCTTTTCTGATTTTCCATCAGGATAAGGCAGTTTTGCAGACTTCATTTAAGTTTTTACCTAAAGTTGTGAATTCAAACACCATTAATAGGGAAATTGTTGTTCCCTCTTTGTTTCCTAATCCTAAGAATTCTTTGCAGAGATCCTTACATTCTCTGGATGTTGTAAGAGCTTTGAAATATTATGTTGAAGATACTAAAGATTTCAGGAAGACTTCTAGTCTATTTGTTGTCTTTTCTGGTCCTAGGAAAGATCAGAAAGCTTCTGCCATTTCCTTGGCATACTGGTTAAAGCATTTGATTCTTCAGGCTTATTTGGAGTCGGGTCAGGCCCCGCCTCAGAGAATCACAGCTCATTCTACTAGATCAGTTTTCACTTTGTGGGCTTTTAAGAATAAAGCTTAAGTTGATCAGATTTGCAAAGCAGTAACTTGGTCTTCTTTGCATACATTTACTAAATTCTACCGCTTTGATGTATTTGCCTCTATGGAAGCAGTTTTTGGTAGAAAAGTTCTTCAGGCAGCTGTTTCAGTTTGATTCCTCTGCTTATGAGAAAAACTTATTTTTTTGGATGTGGATTTAATTTAAATCGCTGTTTTTATTTGTATCCCTCCCTCTATTGTGACTCTTCTGTGGAGTACCACATCTTGGGTATTACTACCCTATACGTCACTAGCTCATGGACTCTTGCCAATTACATGAAAGAAAATATAATTTATGTAAGAACATTCCTGATAAATTCATTTCTTTCATATTGGCAAGAGTCCATGAGACCCACCCTTTTTATGGTGGTTATGTTTTTTTGTATAAAGCACAATTATATTTCCAGTTCCTTTTTTAATGCTTTTTACTCCTTTTTCTATCACCCCACTACTTGGCTATTCATTAAACTGAATTGTGGGTGTGGTGAGGGGTGTATTTATAGGCACTCTTGCCAATATGAAAAAAATGAATTTATTAGGTAAGTTCTTACATACATTATGTTATTGTATAAATGAGATACACAGTTCCCAAGATAAAAATGTCCTTGTTTGAGAACGGGGGTGACCCCGAAACGTCACAATAAAGAAATATTTTGTTGATTAAGACCCAGTGAGTGCCTTCCAACTTCTTGGGACTATATATATATATATATATATATATATATATATAAACACAAATGTGATGGTGCACAAAAAAGGATAAAAGTCCCAGGTAATCACGGTGGTAATGCTCAGCAGATGAACCTCAGGGAAAAAAAAGAAGAAACACATATAGTGAAGTTCTGTGATTATGTGAAATTTACAGCAGAACCTAGAAAAAGTACTCACATTGTCTAGAGCTTCACAATCAAGCTCTAGATATACAGTGGGGCAAAAAAGTATTTAGTCAGCCACCAATTGTGTAAGTTCTCCCACTTAAGAAGATGAGAGAGGCCTGTAATTTTCATCATAGGTATACCTCAACTATGAGAGACAAAATGTGGAAACAAATCCAGACAATCACATTGTCTGATTTGGAATGAATTTATTTGCATATTATGGTGGAAAATAAGTATTTGGTCACCTACAAACAAGCAAGATTTCTGGCTCTCACAGACCTGTATCTTCTTCTTTAAGAGGCTCCTCTGCCCTCCACTCATTACCTGTATTAATGGCACCTGTTTGAACTTGTTATCAGTATAAAAGACACCTGTCCACAACCTTAAACAGTCACACTCCAAACTCCACTATGGTGAAGACCAAAGAGCTGTCGAAGGACACCAGAAACAAAATTGTAGACCTGCACCAGGCTGTGAAGACTGAATCTGCAATAGGCAAGCAGCTTGGTGTGAAGAAATCAACTGTGAGAGCAATAATTAGAAAATGGAAGACATACAAGACCACTGATATCTCCCTTGATCTGGGGCTTCACACAAGATCTCACCCCGTGGGGTCAAAATGATCACAAGAACGGTGAGCAAACATCTCAGAACCACACAGGGGGACCTAGTGAATGACCTGCAGAGAGCTGGGACCAACGTAACAAAGGCTACAATCAGTAACACACTACGCCGCCAGGGACACAGATCCTGCAGTGCCAGACGTGTCCCCCTGCTTAAGCCAATATATGTCTGGGCCCGTCTGAATTATGCTAGAGAGCATTTGGATGATCCAGAAGCAGATTGGGAGAATGTCATATGGTCAGATGAAACCAAAGTAGAACTGTTTGGTAGAAACACAACTCGTCGTGTTTGGAGGAGAGAGAATGCTGAGTTGCAACCAAAGAACACCATACCTACTGTGAAGCATGTGAGTGGCAACATCATGCTTTGGGGCTGTTTCTCTGCAAAGGGAACAGGACGACTGATCTGTGTACATGAAAGAATGAATGGGGCCATGCATCGTGAGATTTTGAGTGCAAACCTCCTTCCATCAGCAAGGGCATTGAAGATGAAACGTGGCTAAGTCTTTCAGCATGACAATGATCCCAAACACACCACCCGGGCAATGAAGGAGTGGCTTCGTAAGAAGCATTTCAAGGTCCTGGAGTGGCCTAGCCAGTCTCCAGATCTCAACCCCATAGAAAACCTTTGGAGGGAGTTGAAAGTCTGTGTTGCCCAGCGACAGCCCCAAAACATCACAGCTCTAGAGGAAATCTGCATGCAGGAATAGGCCAACATACCAGCAACAGTGTGTGACAACCTTGTGAAGACTTACAGAAAACTTTTGACCTCTGTCATTGCCAACAAAGGATATATAACAAAGTATTGAGATGAACTTTTGATATTGACCAAATACTTATTTTCCACCATAATATGCAAATAAATTCTTTCCAAATCAGACAATGTGATTGTCTGGATTTGTTTCCACATTGTGTCTCTCATAGTTGAGGTACTTGCACAATTGGTGGCTGACTAAATACTTTTTTGCCCCACTTTATATGCACAGGAAGCTCCTAATAGGAGGCAAGGCAAAGAAGCATGTTCCAGCTCCAAATGATGAATCAGAAGTGGTTAAAAAGTATAACAAATTTATTAAAAACAAGTCACAAGGTATATAATGAGACTGTCCCAATCATAGACTACATTATATGCCTTGTGACTTGTTTTTAATACATTTGTTATATTTTTTAACCTCTTCTGATTCATCCTTTGGAGCTGGAACATGCTTCTTTGCCTTGCCTCCTATTTGGAGCTTCCTGTGCCTATATATTTAGAGCTTGATTGTGAAGCTCTAGACAATGTGAGTACCTTTTCTAGGTTCTGCTGTAAATTTCACATAACCACAGAACTTTACTATATGTATTTCTTCTTTTTTTTTCCCCTGAGGTTCACCTGCTGAGCATTACCACCGTGATTACCTGGGACTTTTATCCTTTTTTGTGCACCATCACATTTGTTTTTGTATATTATTATTTCATATATTGTGATTTTAGTTTTTTAGTTTATATTTTTTTTGTTATATATATATATGTGTGTATGTACTTTTACAGACATGTATATTAGATATAAACACATAAAATAAATACACATATATACACATATATTATATAAGTGCATTGGAGCCCTTTGCAGACAAGTAGATTTTTTTTTTTTGCTTGTTTGGATCTATGACTACTGCCACTCAGCAGTTTAAAGATAATACCTGTCCTGATGAAGGCCCAACTGAGAGCCGAAACGTCGACCATGTATTAATGTTCTAGGAATAAAGAAAATATTTGTCTCTATACAAACCCTGAGAGTGCCCTTCTTCTACATTATTCTTTTTGGAGTGCTGGGCTATACGCTATTTTGACTTTATATATATATATATATATACAGTATATATATATATGTGTGTGTGTGTGTGTACTTTTACAGACATGTATATTAGATATAAACACATAAAATAAATACACATATATACACATATATTATATAAGTGCATTGGAGCCCTTTGCAGACAAGTAGATGAAAACATGAACAAGCATATTTATTAATATAACACTCATTTTTAAAAAAGTGTTATATTGTGTATTTACTGTAACTAGTTCACATTCGAATGTTCTGCACATAGCAGAATATGTTGAAGTATTTTTAAATAGATATTTATATATATATATATATATATATATGCCTATATATAATCATATAGCTACAGTATATATATATATATATATATATATATATATATATATATATACACATACAGTTGTATGCAAAAGTTTAGGCACCCCTGACAATTTCCATGATTTTCATTTATAAATAATTGGGTGTTTGGATCAGCAATTTCATTTTGTAATATTTCAGTAGTGAAATTAGGTTTACTGGATTAACAGAAAATGTGCAATATGAATCAAAACGAAATTAGACAGGTGCATAAAGGGGCACCCCAACAGAAATATTGCAGTAATATTTAGTAGAGCCTCCTTTAGCAGAAATAACAGCCTCTAGACGCTTCCTATAGCCTGTAATGAGTGTCTGGATTCTGGATGAAGGTATTTTTGACCATTCCTCCTTCACAACATCTCCAGTTCAGTTAGGTTTGATGGCTGCCGAGCATGGACAGCCCGCTTCAAATCACCCCACAGATTTTCAATGATATTCAGGTTTGGGGACTGGGATGACCATTCCAGAACATTGTACTTGTTCCTTTGCATAAATGCCAGAGTAGATTTTGAGCAGTGTTTTGGGTCGTTGTCTTGTTGAAATATCCAGCTCCGGCGTAACTTCAACTTTGTGACTGATTCCTCAACATTATTCTCAAGTATCTGCTGATATTGAGTAGAATCCATGCGACCCTCAACTTTAGCAAGGTTCCCAGTACCGGCACTGGCCCCACAGCCCCACAGCATGATGGAACATCCACCAAATTTTACTGTGGCTAGCAAGTATTTGTCTTGGAACGCTGTGTTTTTTTGCCACCATGCATAATGCCCCTTGTTATGACCAAATAACTAAATCTTTGTTTCATCAGTCCACAGCACCTTCTTCCAAAATGAAGCTGGTTTGTCCAAATGTGCATTTTCATACCTCAAGCGACTCTGTTTGTGACGTGTGTGCAGAAAAGGCTTCTTTCGCATCACTCTCCCATACGCTGAATTGTTGAATGATGCACAGTGACACCATCTGCAGGAAGATGATGTTGTAGGTCTTTGGAGGTGGTCTGTGGGCTGTTTTTACCATTATCACCATCCTTTGCCTTTGCCTCTCCAAAATTTTACTTCTGGCCTTAATAAGAACTGTGCCTGTGGTCTTCCATTTCCTCACTATGTTCCTCACAGTGGACACTGACAGCTTATATCTCTGCAATAGCTTTTTGTAGCCTTCCCCTAAACCATAATGTTGAAAAATCTTTTTTTTTTCAGGTCATTTGAGAGTTGTTTTGAGGCCCCCATGGTGCCACTCTTCAGAGGATAGTCAAAGAGAACAACAACTTGCAATTGGCCACTTTAAATACCTTTCTTATGATTGGATGCACCTGTCTATGAAGTTCAAGGCTTAATGGGCTCACCAAACCAATTGTGTGTTCCAATTAATCAGTGCTAGGTAGTTACAGGTACTCAAATCAACAAAATGAAAAGGGTGCCCAAATTTATGCACCTGTCTAATTTTGTTTTGATGCATATTTCACATTTTCTGTTAATCCAATAAGCCTAATTTCACTACTGTACTATTACTGTGTCCTTCAGTTACTTGATAGATCAAAATTAAATTGCTGATCCAAACATCCAATTATTTATAAATGAAAATCATGGAAATTGTCAGGGGTGCCTAAACTTTTGCATACAACTGTATGTATATATATATATATATATATATATATATATATATATACTGTAGCTATATGATTATATATAGGTATATATATATATATATATATATATATATATATATATATATATATATATATATATATATATATATATATATATATATATGAATATCTATTTATATATACATATTGTACCAAAATACCATCTGATATATGTAGAAGAACATTGGAATATGAATTAAAATTTTCATGTCAGGTTAGTGCACTTGAGAATATGCGATCGAGTTTGGTGTTAGATTTTTTTTCTTCTCCACATTTTTTTGCTCCATTGATTTCTATGGGGGAATACATTATCACGGACTCTATATTCTAACAGGCCTTTTGCATGCATCGGATTATTGGGCGAGTGAAAACTTTTTACTTTCAACTTGTAAACTGAGTGCTACCTGACATGCACAAAAAGCTTACTTCTAGAAGAGTTAGCGAGCGGAAGCAATAAATGCCACTCCACTAGTAATCTGGCCCTAAATGGGAGAACAATTCAGGGAAACACTGTCCCTTTAACTACTGGTAGACTGCAAACTAAATGTTGTGCATAGATGACATACATTGTGTTGGCAACTAAAGGTTATCACTGTGTATTTCATTAATAAAAATGTTAAAATAATACAGTCTTGCCTGGAATCTGGAGATTGACACTTTTACTTCTACAGCTCTTTATTGGTACTTTATGGCTACTTACTCCCTTAAGATATTCATACCCGAAACAGCAGTACTTCTTCTTCCCTCTTTCTTTTGAGCATCACAATCTGTTCTTGAAAACTGCTCTTTTGGACTCGAAGCCGACAGGCCTCTCCCTCCAGTGGTCTGCAGTCCTCTCGCAACTTCTGCAACTCCTCTTGGGCCACATGCAGTGCCCTAACTCCATTCTCATTCCGTTGTAGGAGTTGTAACAATCTGGGCTCATACTGTTCTTCCAGGGAGTTGTGTTGCTCCTCAGTTAAGCTTTGTAACTCTGCTGAGAGGCGTCTTCTTTCTTGCAGCTCTCTGGGCACATTCCTTGTGCTAGGTCTTCTTAGTCGTCGTTGTGCCCCCTCACGTTGCTGACTAAAGCTATCACGAAGCTGGTCAAGTTCCTCTGACAAACGGGTAGCAAGGGTTTCAAGGTTACTCCTCTTAGTCAAATTCTGCTCCTGTTCCTGGCGCTGCCTCTCCAGTTGATACTGATATGAGACACACTCCCGGGTCACCCTGAACAGCCTTTGTCGTATTGTCCGAACCTCTTCTCTCAAGGTGTCCATTTCAAGTTCCACTCGAGCCTTCTGTCCAAATGCTTGTATCACCTCCTCGTGTGCCTGACATACTGCCTCCAAAGTGGGCTCCCGAAGCAATGTCAGCTCTCTAATAAGTTCCTCTCGCTCCCTTTCAAGATCTTCCACAGCTGCAATACAGAGCTGGAAATGCACCCCCACTTCCTCCAGGGACGGGGGCTCAGGAGTTAAAGGAGATGATGGATGATATACTGGAGATTCTTGCCTTACCCTTGAAAGAGAGACATTGTTCAAACATAAAAGTACTGCACTCAAGATTATTCAAGTATTTTAAAATTCACTGATTTCTTATATTTCTTCTTTAGAGACTACGATCCAAAACTATTTACTTTAATCAGTCTTAATATATTTTCTGTTACAAAATAAGTTAACAAAACACTAACAAATGGAGATCAGTTTTGTATGTTGTTTTTTTATAGTCTCAACATTTCAGCTTTTAAAAGGAGGTAGTGTAGTTTTACTTTTCTATTAGGATTACCAACTGCCCTGCACAAAACTACTGGAGACCAGTGGGTTATGACCAGGTCTAAAATCACACCCTATGGTCCTTTATCATACATCTCAGTAGAACCTACTCATACGTAATGATAATGAGCTCACAAAACAATTTAAAAATAAACTTCAGTGATTCAGGATAAACACATATACCAAGCTCTTTTGAAATGAACAGCCTTAAAGACCAAACCATATAAAGCAAATCTTTATCGCATAAAGCTGTTAATCATCAGACAAATATAATCAAAAGTATTAGGCAATAATGAGATATAATTATTAAAACAATACTGACCCAAAAAATGATAACCTACAAAATTTTATAGCATGATTTTTTTATGCAACAGACAGCAAAAATTAAATAACATACGGCTAGATTATGAGTTTTGCGTTATGAGTGAAAAAGCTTCATAACAATGCTTTTTAACTACCGCTTGTATTACAAGGTTTGCAGGTATATCTGTACCACACACTTTTTTGGCCGTAAGCGCCGGTATTACGAGTTTGCCTGTCCGGCCAAAAAGTGAACGGTACAGCCTATATCATCAAGATCCGTACCGTAAACTGAAAGTCAGTAGTTATGGCTTTAATGTTACAAAGCTTTACCATAAAACTCATAACTAAAGTGCTAAAAAGTACACTAACACCCATAAACTACCTATTAACTCCTAAACCGAGGCCCTCCCACATAGCAAACACTAAAATAAAATTATTAACCCCTAATCTGCCGCTCTGGACATCACTGCCACTATAATAAACATAATAACACCTAAACCGCCGTACTCCCACATTGCAAACACTAGTTAAATATTATTAACCCCTAATCTGCAGTCCCTAACATCGCCACAACCTACATTACTGTTATTAACCCCTAATCTGCTGCCCCCAAAATCGCCGCCACTAAATAAAAATTACAATTAATACCTAAATAATTCCTATTTAAAACTAAATACTTACCTATAAAATAAACCCTAAGCTAGCTACAATATAACTAATAGTTACATTGTATCTATCTTAGGTTTTATTTTTATTTCACAGCTAAGTTTGTATTTATTTTAACTAGGTAGACTAGTTAGTAAATAGTTATTAACTATTTACTAACTACCTAGTTAAAATAAATACAAACTTACCTGTAAAATAAAACCTAACCTGTCTTACACTAACACCTAACCTTACACTACAATTAAATCAATTACATTAATTAAATACAATTAACTAAATTACAAAAAAATAAACACTAAATTACAGAAAATAAAAAAGAAATTATCAAATATTTAAACTAATTACACCTAATCTAATAGCCCTATCAAAATAAAAAGCCCCCCCCAATTAAAAAAAAACCCTAGCCTAAACTAAACTGCCAATAGCCCTTAAAAGGGCCTTTTGCGGAGTATTGCCCCAAAGAAATCAGGTCTTTTACCTGTAAAAAAAAAATACAAACAACCCCCTGTCAGGGTGCCAGGAATCAGACTGAGACGAGAAGTGCAAAAATAATCACACCTTTATTAATAGCAAAAAATAATAAAAAGTCCACAAGTCAAATAACAAGCCAGGAATCAAAACCAGAGCTGGTAGTCAGACAAGCCGAGTCAGGAGCCAAAGCGAGTAGTCAGACGAGCCGGAGTCAGGAACAAGGAGAACAGCAGAGTCAGGAACAAGCCAGGGATCAGGAACCAGAAAGGAGGTCAGACAGCCAGGTAATACACAGGAGCTCTCACAAACAGGTCTGAGACAACGCAAGGGCAAAGCATACTGAACAGAGGCCCTTTAAATAATAAGTGATGACATCACAATTCTGAGACTGCATCCTGTCTCACATGGATGATGTAAACCAGTCTTGCCATAAAAGGAAGTGCAGGAAGTGAGCAGCATCGCCCACAATGCACCATAGTCAGGAAGAGAGGTGAGTAAAATGGCTGCCAGCAGCACATGGCAAACAAGTCAGGAAAAAACCCTGACAGTACCCTCCCCTCAACGACCCCTCCCCTGCGGGAGGACAAAAGGCTTATTGGGGAAACGGGCATGGAATGCACGGAGGAGAGCGGGAGCATGAACATCAGAGGAGGGAATCCATGAACGCTCCTCTGGACCGTAGCCCCTCCAATGAACCAAATACTGTACACAGCCCCTGGACATACGAGAGTCAATAATGCTGCTGACCTCATACTCCTCATGGTTGTCAACAAAGATAGGACGGGGACGAGGCAACACAGTGGTAAACCGATTACAAACCAATGGTTTCAAGAGGGAGACATGAAAATCATTGGAGATGCACATTGCAGGAGGAAGGTCAAGAGCGTAGGCCACAGGATTGACCCATCGGAGCATTCGAAAAGGACCAACATAACGGGGAGCCAGTTTATTGGAAGGCACACAAAGGTTCAAGTTGCGGGAGGACAGCCAAACTCTCTCACCAACCTGGAAGGAAAGGTGCAGTCAGACGCCTACAATCAGCCTGGAACTTTTGGCGCTGCATAGAACGATGAAGGCAATCCTGAATGTGCAACCACATGGAACGGAGTTGCCGGAGATGCTCCTCCAAAGCCAGAATATCCTGAGACATGAATGAATCGGGCAACAAGGATGGTTGAAACCCATAATTCGCCATGAGCGGGGATAACTTGGAGGAAGCATTAATAGCACTATTACGAGCAAACTCTGCCCAAGGTAACAGTTCAGACCAATTATTGTGGTGATATGAGTCATAGCAATGGAGGAACTGTTCCAGAGCTTGATTAGACCGTTCTGCAGCCCCATTGGATTGAGGGTGATATGCCGAGGAGAAGGAGAGCTGGATCCCCATTTGAGCACAAAAGGAACGCCCAAAATCTGGAGACAAACTGGCTACCCCGGTCCGACACTATCTCCTTGGTTAACCCATGTAAACGGAAGACCTCCCGAGCAAAAATTGAAGCAAGCTCCTCCTGAGCGGTAGGCAACTTCTTCAAGGGAATGCTATGTGACATTTTAGAAAAACGGTCAACCACCATAAGGATAACAGTATTGCCATTGGAAACAGGGAGCTCGACAATGAAGTCCATGGAAAGATGTGTCCAAGGACGCTCACCTTTAGCAATAGGTTGAAGAAGACCCACAGGAAGACGTCGAGGAGTCTTATTCTGTGCACAAACTGAGCAGGAGGCAACATACGCAGCAACATCAGAACGAAGACCTGGAATTGTCGAGTGACAGACCAAATCATTTGGTTCTTGCCTGGGTGACCTGCAGCTTTAGGATAGTGGTAAGTGTGCAAAAGTTTAGTTTGAAGATTCACAGGAACAAAACACTTACCACTAGGTTTCTCAAGAGGTGCATTGGTTTGTGCAGCCAGGATCTCCTCCCCCAAGGTAGAAGTCAAATTAGTATATACGGTAGCCAAAATATGATCAGGAGGTATAACTGGAGTAGGTATAGACTCCTCCTTGGACAGAGGTGAAAATTGTCGAGAGAGGACATCAGCCCTAACATTCTTACTACCGGGCAGGTAGGAGACCACATAATTAAACCGAGAAAAAAATAGCGCCCATCTGGCCTGTCGGGGCGACAAATGTATTGCTTCAGATAGATAAGTTAAATTCTTGTGGTCAGTAAGAATGAGCACTGGCATGCTAGTACCCTCGAGAAGATGCCTCCATTCCTTGAGTGCCAAAATTATGGCCAGTAATTCCCTGTCGCCAATTTCATAATTGCACTCCGCTGGAGACAATTTCTTAGTGAAGAAACCACACGGATGCAAGGAACCGTCAGTTGTAGGACGTTGAGACAAGAGATCACCTACTCCAGTCTCAGACGCATCGACCTCAAGAACGAAAGGCAGGACAGGGTTAGGATGAGCCAGAACTGGAGCAGCAGCAATGGCAGTCTTAAGACTATAAAAGGCCTTAATGGCAGTAGGTGACCAATGGAGTGGATCATTTTCTTTACGGGTCATGTCTGTGATAGGTTTGACCAAGGAAGAAAAGTTTTTAATAAACTTTCTATAGTAATTGGCGAGCCCCAAAAAACATTGAATAGACCGAAGACCAACAGGGCGAGGCCACTGCAGAACTGCAGATAACTTATCTGGATCCATGGAGAACCCTGCAATGGAGATAACATAACCTAGGATGGTTACTTGAGTCTAATGGAACTTACATTTCTCAAGTTTACAAAACAGGCCTTTCTCACGTAGTCTCTGAAGAACCCGTGTAACATCAGAACGATGAGCCTCAAGTGTGGGTGAGTGTATGAGGATGTCGTCTAAGTACACCACAACACACTGTTGCAACATATCTCATAGGACATCATTAATAAATTCCTGGAAAACAGCAGGAGCATTACATAGGCCAAAGGGCATTACAAGATACTCATAATGCCCGCTTCTGGTGTTAAATGCTGTTTTCCATTCATGGCCCTTCTTGATCCTAACGAGATTGTACGCTCCTCTCAAATCAAGCTTAGTAAAGACCATAGCTCCCTTGAGGCGGTCAAAGAGTTCCGTAATGAGCGGAATAGGGTAAGTATTCTTAATGGTAAGACGATTAAGACCCCTATAATCGATGCATGGTCTTAACTCACCACACTTTTTCTTCACAAAGAAGAAGCCAGCCCCTGCAGGAGAGCAGGATTTGCGGATGATCCCCCGCGACAGAGCATCGGAAACATACTCCTCCATAGCACAATTCTCTGCAACAGACAGAGGGTAAACCCGGCCCCGAGGAGGAATGGCTCTGGGTTGCAGGTCTATGGCACAATCGTAAGACCGGTGAGGAGGCAACGTACCTTGTCAAAAACGTCTAGGAACTCTCGGTACTCCTCTGGCAATTGAGATACTGAAAAAGTGCACAAGACTTTAACTGGTTTCTGAAGACAAGTGGAAATACATTGCGGAGACCACAACAAAATTTCGGACCTGCGCCAGTCGAGACTGGGATTGTGCTTTTGGAGCCAGGTATAACCCAGAACAACCGGAAAATGCGGAGAGTTTATCACCTGGAACTGGAGGGTTTCAAAATGGAGAGCCCCAACAGCCATAGACAACGGAACGGTTTCGTGAGTAACGAGTGCGGGCTGAAGAGGCCTGCCATCAATGGCCTCAATAGCAAGCGGAATGGACCGAGGCAAAACAGGAATGGAGTGTTTCGATACAAAAGCACTGTCAATGAAATAGCCCGCAGCACCGGAGTCAACAAGAGCCTGGGTGACTATGGAGGAGTCCACCCAGGAAAGGACAACTGTGACCAAAGGTTTCTCCTTTAGCAGTTCTGGGGACAAGGATAAACCATCTAAGGTCTGCCCCAGACAGGACCTTAGATGTGAGCGTTTCCCGGCCGTGTAGGACAAGACTTCAAAAGGTGGCCCTGTAACCCACAATAGAGGCAGAGCCCCTCCCTCCTCCTAAAGGCGCTCTCCGCCGCGGAGAGATGTGTGAATCCCAACTGCATCGGCTCAGCAGTACCTGGTGACTCGGGACCAGGAGGCATGGGAGGAGAGGGAAGCATGGGTGGGAACAAACACGTAGGAGACAACAGTACAGGAGGCTTCCGCAAGCGCTCCTTGAAAGAAGGCCTCTCACTTAGTCTGATGTCAATTAGGATAAAAAAAGACACCAATGCCTCGAGATCCTCTGGTAAATCTCTGGCAGCAACTTCGTCTTTAATCACATCAGAGAGCCCATGAAAGAAGGCGGCAACAAGGGCTTCATTGTTCCAGCCTACCTCTGCTGCAAGAGTACGGAACTCAATGGCATACTGAGCAACAGATCTTGTACCTTGCTGAATGGACATGAGTAGTTTAGCAGCAGAGGAGGAGCAAGCTGGAACATCATATACCCTTCGAAAAGAGGCCACAAATTCAGGGTAATTTGAAATCACAGGTTTATTAGTCTCCCACAAGGGATTAGCCCAGGCAAGAGCTGTGTCAGAGAGTAACGAGATGACAAATCCCACCTTAGCTCTGTCAGAGAGAAACGCCTGAGGTAACATCTCAAAGTAAATGCCCACCTGGTTCAAAAACCCTCTGCACTGATTAGGATCGACTCCATATCGCTGAGGTAGAGGTGCAGAACCGGACATGCTCCTGGTAGGCATAGGTGCAGCTGCGGAAACAGGAGCAGCCATAACTTGCGTGATACTTTGGTCCAAATGTGCAGTGCGAGTCAGCAGGGTTTGCAGGTCTAGTGCAAATTGATCCAAGCGGTGATCCTGTTCATCCATCCTGGAAATTATGGCAGGTAAAGGTGGATTATTAGCATCATCAGGATTCATGGCCCTTGCGTAATGTCAGGGTGCGAGGAATCAGACTGAGACAAGAAGTGCAAAAATAATCACACCTTTATTAATAGCAAAAAATAATAAAAAGTCCACAAGTCAAATAACAAGCCAGGAATCAAAACCAGAGCTGGTAGTCAGACAAGCCGAGTCAGGAGCCAAAGCGAGTAGTCAGACGAGCCGGAATCAGGAACAAGGAGAACAGCAGAGTCAGGAACAAGCCAGGGATCAGGAACCAGGAAGGAGGTCAGACAGCCAGGTAATACACAGGAGCTCTCACAAACAGGTCTGAGACAACGCAAGGGCAAAGCATACTGAATAGAGGCCCTTTAAATAATAAGTGATGACATCACATTTCTGAGACTGCATCCTGTCTCACATGGATGATGTAAACCAGTCTGGCCATAAAAGGAAGTGCAGGAAGTGAGCAGCATCCCCCACAATGCACCATAGTCAGAAAGAGAGGTGAGTAAAATGGCTGCCAGCAGCACATGGCAAACAAGTCAGGAAAAAACCCTGACACCCCCAACAGTAAAACCCCCCACCCACACAACCAAACCCCCCAAATAAAATCCTATGTAAAAAAAACTAACCTCCCCATTGCCCTGAAAAGGGCATTTGGATGGGCATTTCCCTTAAAGGGGCATTTAGCTCTTTTTCAGCCCAAACCCTAAGCTAAAAATAAAACCCACCCAATAAACCCTTAAAAAAACCTAACACTAACACCCAAAGATCCACTTACAGTTTTTGAAGACCGGATATCCATCCTCAACGAAACCGGGAAAAGTCTTCATCCAAGCG